>NW_027411755.1:122699495-122772922 GCF_047663935.1 Musca autumnalis | reverse complement strand
AGTGCAGGAGGTATTTCTGACTTGGCCTCAGTTTGTTAACAAGTTTCTTTCAGATTTTCCTCAAAACGAAGTCGCAGCCGATGTTCACATTAGAATGGCACAGACAAAACGACAGCTCAACGAAACGCCGCAGGAATATTATTACAGAATGTACGCTATTGGAAAACGGGGCAATTTAAGTGAATCATCCATAGCACGGCACATCGTCAACGGAATTAACGACCAAGGATTGAAGCTGAAAATATCCAATGATTATACCACCTGCAATCAACTTCTGAGTGACATCAACGCATATTGTAGTTATAATGAGGTAAGAAGAGTGCTGACACCAATAACGAATAAATCGAAACGCAGCAGTGAACATAAAATGGGTCCAGAGAAGAAAGGCGATGACAAAGTGAATAAATTCAAATGTTTTAATTGTGGTAACGCTGGCCACAAAGCTGTATACTGCCCAGAGCCGCAGAAGAAAAATAGATGCACAATATGCAAACGGACTTCACACGGTGCAAGTGAATGTCCAACGAAAACCCCGAATGTTAATGTCAACAAAATAAAGGACAGCGGAAAGTCCAATGAAATACTACGTAAACTTGTCAAAGTGAAGGACAATGAATCCGAAGCTTTTATTGATTTTGGAAGTGATCGAAGTTTGATCAGACGAAGTTTTGCAACGATAATTGGCGAAACGAAAACTTGCTGTATTGTTTTAAATGGTTTTGCTGGAGGCAAATACGAATGCACAACATTTGTCAATGTGACGATTGATATTGATGAAACGAGTTACGACGTGAATCTATTGGGTCTATCTTGTATTGCCACTAAACTTGAGTTGCGTTGTCAGTTGTCTGCGCGACTGAGACGAAATGTTGTACCATTAATGTCAACTCAACTGGGTGGTCGATAAACATGTTATCGATCAGTGTTTTTTCAAACTTGTGACCTCTATTCGCCAAAAAAAAAAAACATTTTAAAAATAATTGCGCTTTGGATAACTCTTTTGTGTATTCTGGACAATATTTTAATATTTTGGCTGAGTTTTCGAGCAAATTTGGAAAACAACCCAAGATTGGAATATAACCTGCCCATTGAATCTTTGGATCGTCAAGTTTTATTTGCTGTCCCAAAAAATGATAAGTTCGGTGGAATTATTTTTTGATGAAGAAAATATACAGGACATTGCATCTATTAGAAGAAATTTGAGGGACAAGTCGAATCCATTGGAATTGCCATCTGCACTGTAAGCTGATGATCATGTGGAAAGATCTGTATAATCAGTAAATTATCTCAGGTTTAAGGCGTATTTTGGATTGCCAAAGGATGCCGTAGTTTACATTGTGGAAACGTTAAAGGATGACTTCAAAGAAAGTTACAGATCAACAGGAATACCCCCACTTTTAAAAGTGTGCGCAGCGTTGCGATTCTTGGAGGACGGAAGTTTCCAAAAGTCCCATGGCAATGATTTCAACAATTGCATGGCTCAATCTACATTGTCGAGAGTATTGAAGGAAGTTGTCCACTTGACAGAGGACACATTGTGCCAAAATTTGATCGTTTCGAAGTTGACAGAGAGGAAAAAAGGCAAAATAAAAACCATTTTTATTCAAAAACGAAATTCTCTGGTGTAGTTGGCTATATAGATGGAGGATGTACGTCATTTGTACTTAAACTGAACCTACTGTATTTGTCACCAAATTCATTTGCAAAAGATTTGCTGCTGTCCGCTCCAAAGGCGATAAATTCACTTATTTTGATGGACCACCACCAGTGTCGTTGAAGTTTATTTTATTTTGAGGCATTTTCTTTTTCAACTTTGCTTTAAAGTGAATCCAGACTCTGCCACTCTTCAGGTGTTCGTGTTAGAGGTTCATGGCTGTTTAAACTGTCCGAAATGGACCTCCACGCTTCATCCGCTGTGGCTTTGGTTTCACCAAAACTCCCGAACTCCTCGGGCTAAGTTTGGATTTTCACTCAGTTTATCAATTAATATTTCGAACTGCTGCTTTGTCGTTATTTTCACCATATTGATACACAAAATTAATTAATGATGAAAAGAATCAATAATTGTTAACAAAATGTTTATTTTTCCTTCTATTTTACTTCTTGTTTCTTCGAGAATGTTCACTGCAACTGAAAATTGGTGGTTGCTGAAAAACAGCCGCTTCGTCAACTGAGATTCGCAACTTCAGTTGAGAGTTGCCATACGTGGATCAATTTTGACAACTGGCAACGCCACTCAACGATAATTGTTATCGACGATCGACCCCTATATGTAGTGGAAGATTCAATGATTCCGAATGATGTACTTTTGGGTCGAGATGTTTTATGCCAAAAAGGTCGACGCACCATTATTGAAGGAGATGAGTGCTGGATGCAAAACGTAAATGCAATTAGTAGCAACGAAAGCTTAACAACCGAAGAACACAACGAATTGCAGATGATCATCCAAGAAAATCGGCAGTGTTTCTCAGAAAAGTCAAGCGAATTGGGTAAGTGTAACTTAGTGAAAATGGAAATCGAAGTTACTACGCCGGAACCAATACGAAGAAAGCCATATCGAATTGCATTTGCTAAACGCCCTATTGTGGCAAATATTGTGAAGGACTTGCTTGACAACGAAATTATCAGGAAATCAAATTCTCCGTACGCATCGGGAATTGTCTTGGTCGAGAAGAGAAATGGTGAACACCGTTTATGTATTGATTACAGACAGTTAAATCAAATAACAGTACGCATACCGCATCCTATGCCAGTATTGGATGAGCAGATCGCACAACTCGCCGGAAATCGTTATTTCACCACACTCGACTTGCGTATGGGTTACCACCAAATTGAAGTAGAAGAGAACTCGAAGAAGTTCACAGCGTTCGTGACTTCAGATGGTCATTATGAATTCAACCGGATGCCATTTGGTTTGGTAAACGCGCCAGCAATATTTCAAGCCACGATGAACCGAGTAATAGAATTTATGAATCCAGGAGAAGTTTTAGCGTATCTGGATGACGTGATAATTCCCAGTAAAACAGTCAAAGAAGGCCTGGACCGATTAAAAAGATTTTTAGATATTTTGAAGAAATGTGGTCTCACGTTGCGATTGGCAAAATGTTCGTTCTTAGCCGAAAAGATTTCTTATTTAGGCCACATAGTTAGGCCTGAAGGTATTTCGCCTGGAGAAGAGAAAGTGAACGCGATCAGACATTTTAAGGTACCAACCAATGTAACAGAAGTTCGACGTTTCCTTGGCCTAACGAACTTCTTCAGGAAATTTGTGAAGGATTATGGAGCCATAACGAAACCACTCACGATGTTAACACGAAAGCGTGAAGAGAATAAATTTCGTTGGGGCGTACCACAGGAAAACGCATTCAAGAGCCTAATTCAAATTTTGTGCAGTGAACCGGTCCTAGCAATCTACGATATGAAGGCAGATCACGAGGTTCACACGGATGCAAGCAGTTTGGGATTAGCTGGAGTCTTGTTACAGTCCGATGGTAATGGTAATTGGCACCCAGTGTTTTATTTTAGTCGTCACTGTTCTGAAACGGAATCGAAATATCACAGTTACGAGTTGGAGGTTTTAGCTGTGGTTGAAACGTTGGAGCGTTTCCGTACATACTTACTTGGAAAGCCATTCCGCGTCGTAACTGATTGTGCCGCAATTACTAAGGTAAAGGCAACGAAGGAATTACAACCACGAGTAGCACGATGGCTGATGAAATTAGTTGAATTTGATTGTCAGTACGTACACCGACAAGGATCACGTATGGCACACGTTGATGCTCTCAGCCGTTCACCGGATGAACCACCAACGGAAATTGAACCAGCAGGGTTCATAATGAGTATCGATAGCGATGATTGGATCCTCACGATGCAGTTAAACGACGACCACATAAAGAACATAATGATGATACTGCGAGATGAATTAAAATCTGAGCAAGAAAAACAGATAAAATCTGAATACGTATTGGAAAAACATCGACTTTACCGGAAAACGAAAAATGGACTACGATTTGTCATACCGAAGGCTATACGATGGCGCATAGCTAAACATTGTCATGATGATATTGGTCATTATGGATTGGAGAAAAGTCTCTCACGAATGGAACAAACGTTTTGGTTCCCCCGTATGCGGAAATATATGAAGGAGTACATTGCAGCGTGTGTAGAGTGTTGCTACAATAAGGCAAAAAACGCATATATTAGCCATAGCCGACTCCTTTACGAAATTTGTTGTCATAAAAGCTGTTCGAAATACGAAGACATTGCCCGTCATCAACGTTTTAAATGAGGTTAGCGGATACTTTGGTCTACCTCGAAGGATAATTTCCGACCGTGGAACAGCTTTTACATCTAAAATGTTTGAGGAATATTGCGATCGAAATAATATTCAACATATCAAGAATGCAGTCCGAACACCCAGGGCAAATGGACAAGTTGAGAGGGTCAATCAACTTATCCTGTCTTACTTGCGAACTACCACCGAAGAACCGAAGGATTGGGACATGGCACTTCACGTTTTGCAATGGTCAATCAATTCAACGAAAAATTCGACAACAGGCAACAGTCCGAATGAATTGATCTTCGATTACATGCCCACCGACTTAATTCAAAACCGCTTGTTAGCAGCTGTACAAGATGATGTACACAACGAAGAAATTCCCATCAACGAAAAGCGCATTCTGGCCGCAGAAAACATCAAAAGCGAACGAGAACGATGGAAACAGAGGTTTGACAGTAAACATTCGAATCCGACGATGTATGCAGAAGGTGACTTGGTCCTGATACAGAATGAGCCGCCAGCGACAGGTGAATCACGGAAGTTAGAACCCAAGTACAAGGGTCCATACATAATAGCACGAGTTTTGGGCAACGATAGATACCTGATAGAGGACATTCCTGGAATAAACATCACGAATAGGAAATTCTGTTCCGTATTCAGCTCCGATAAGATGAAGAAATGGTGTGAATGTTCCCCCGAGTTGGATATCTCAAGCGATGATGAAGCCGAGGACGACTTCAGGTCAGGAAAGGCCGAGTTGTCAAGTTAAAAATAGTAGTAGATACCTTTTGTTGCATACATGTAAAAATGTACAATTAGATACAACCCTAATCCAACCCTTAACTTTTAAATGTAACGAAGTTGAAGATAAGCAGCCAAACTGACAACACGTATTAATATAAGCCTGTATAATTTTAATTAATAAACGTTTGTGAATTCTTTATGATAATATAAAACGGTCGTTGTATTTCATTTGAGTCTACGGAAACCAATAGTCTTCAATCGATCACTTGACATTTTTCTAGTTGTCAAGTTAAAAATAGTAGTAGATACCTTTTGTTGCATACATGTAAAAATGTACAATTAGATACAACCCTGATCCAACCCTTAACTTTTAAATGTAAGGAAGTTGAAGATAAGCAGCCAAACTGACAACACGTATTAATATAAGCCTGTATAATTTTAATTAATAAACGTTTGTGAATTCTTTATTATAATATAAAACGGTCGTTGTATTTCATTTGAGTCTACGGAAACCAATAGTCTTCAATCGATCACTTGACACATACATTGACAAATGTTTCAAAATTTACTAATACTATTACAAATGCTGTCGTGCATGCCCATAGTGTATGGGCCGCATTAGGGATGGGACATACTTATTCGCCGTTCAGAGAGTAGTTCTAATCGAACAACGTAGAAAATCCTCATTCGTTCATAGAATTTTGTGTGGGGAAATAACTAATTTATTCGTAATTATGGGTCGAACAACGAATAGAGAACGAACGACGAACCGTGGAAACGGGCTATAAGTCATATCTGGTGAATGACTAAAGACCAAGTTCGACCTAATTCAAATGTGAATCTGAAATCTTTTTATTAGGTCGAACTTGGCTTTTAGGGGTCGATTATGGATAGCAACTCAACTGTAGTTGCGTTGCCAGAAGAGAAAATCATGCAATTAAAATGACCAAAAATACGGAAATTATTGTCAAATTCGATCAAAATCAGTATTTTGAACCTTCAGCTATTAATTTAATTGTAAAAAGTATAAATTTTAATGCGGAACTAGAAAATTCTAGGTTTATTTGTATGTTTTAAAAAAGCCATTGAAGCATACATAGCTGGTTGCGTTACTGTATAACTCGCGGATCAGTTGGATAATTTTGTCGGGGAATCCATTTAGAGAGAAAATATCCCCTAGTGCCTCACGCGATACAGTATCTAAAGCTCGTTCAAAATCGACGAACAATAAATATAGCGGTGAGTTATATTCTTTAAACTGCTTAGTTATGATTCGCAAAGTATTAATATGGTCTGCACATGATCTGCCAGGACGAAAACCAGTTTGCTCGCTTCGTATCATTATCTTCACCGCTGGCGATGAGTTTTGTAATCGCGTTTAGTAAGGTAATGCCTCCAATTTTTGCACTTCTTCAAGTCACATTTTTGGGGATCGTTATCATGACACCTTTTTTCTATGAATTTGGTATTTCTTCTGAAACCCATGCATTGCGTACTATAGATCTTAAGGATTCTGCTAATGTGGGTGCACCATATTGTGGAGTTCTGCTAGTATATCATCTGGGCCGCTGAATTTTTCATTTCGTATAGATTTAAGAGCCGATTTGATTTCCTCGCACGTTGGTGGTTGCGTTAAAATGTCGCGTCTTGGATTTCACCTTGAAAATGTTGATGTCGGTTGATTTTCTACAAAGAATTTACGTAATCGATTTAGCTGTATAACGAGTGGTTTCGACTAGGGCTGAGGTAAGCTCAGTCGCTGCCAAGGTCGAGCTAAGGACCCAAAAAAAACTCTTGGTGTTGGATATACGAACAAAATGTGTGAGGAATATGGATAAGATGTGTGTGTTGGTAACCAGTGACAATCGGGTTGTTGTATTCGGCTCGATGGTGATCTGGTTTAAGATGCGGGATCAATGGTAATAGTGTATGTTTGCGTCGACTCTGATGTATTCAGATGCTGATTCGGCTCTGTAGTATTCGGGTTGCTGTCGGCTGTGGGGGAAGAGATCGGTTAATGGGAGCTGGCTAAGAGCATGGAGCTCGCTATGAGCGTGGGGCTAGCTATGAGCTTGAGCTGACTGAGAGCTTGCTAAGAGCTGGGAGCGTGCCAAGCGCTGAGAGCTTGCTATTAGCTGGGAGCGTGCTAAGCGCTGAGAGTTTGCTAAGAGCTGGGAGCTTGCTAAGAGCTGGGAGCGTGCTAAGCGCTGAGAGCTTGCTATGAGCTGGATCGAATCGTGGCTGACTAGTATGGTAGACTGCGGACGAGCCACACGTCTATTCGTACTTTGTTCGGCAGTTGATCGACGACTTGGGTGAATAAAACCACAATACATATTAGGGTGGTTGCACGAAGTAAATAATGGAAATATTAAGGTGGGATGGAATGAGATGTAAAAATTGTATGAAACGGTCACGTTACAGCTGTTCGGTTGGTGTAGTAAGCTCAGATCAATTTTTGTCTCTGATTGTTGGTATGCTCCTAATGTTGTTTCCAACTGCGTAGATTTGGCGTATGTTACTAACATTTGATGCATGCTCTGCTTCATCTGCGATGTTGTCGATACGCGTGAGATACTTAACGTTTGCTGCTGATCTTCTCTATTCCGCATTTACTGCAGCCTTTTCAGTAGAGGTGCTAGAGACATCAGTTCTATTCTTTAGAATTTCGCAGTTTGTAATTTCTGATCATGTCGACTCGCTTATCTATGGTTTCCTGCGTTGTAAAGCTTGTCCAAGTACGGCTTGGGCACATTGTTTTCACGCTTGTGCAATAGATTCCCATTATGTCGCTTCTTTATTTTCATCACCAATGTTTGATCTCAAGGCTGAGTTGTATGCTTCCGACGTGGCTTGGTTCTGCAATCTGACCATATTATATTTGGAAGTTGCCTTTTTCTTTCTGATTGCAGCAGGTCGTAGTCTGAAAATTCCAACTTGTAGCTGCTGATCGCTATCAATGTCAGCACCTCCTTACCTTAACATCCATTAAGAAGCCCACGAAAAGTTTACTGGTTATGATGTGATCAATTGGTTTCGGGGGATGGTGCTGGGATTGTCAACGAGCCGGTCTCCTTTCTCGTTTATGATGCTGCCTAGGTCATTGGGTCCCATAATCGCTTCGATGTTGGTGTTGTTGTTTCCAACCTTTGCATTTTTATATTAAGAGTATTAAGAGGAGCCCTACTCCGTGTATTCGGTTCATATTATTTCCAGAATAGAGGAATTTGTATCCAGTAGACAATTTGGCTCTCTCACTATTTAACCATCCTACCTCCCTCAAACCAAGAATATGCAGCTTATATTTGATCATCTCCCGACATAATTGTTGTAGTTTAGATTATTCAGAGAGTGTTCTCACGTTCCATGTTCCAATCATCATACGTTTCTTAAAGCCAAAAGTCGTCATCGTAAGAGGGGTTGTGTTATTTGAATCTGTAATCATTTCTGTGATTAAATGATTTTTGTGTAGTTATCGGCCCACAGGAAAACCTGCTTTTCATGGTGAGGGTACCATCTTCCAATTATTTAGTTGCCTA
Source organism: Musca autumnalis (assembly GCF_047663935.1). Classification (NCBI taxonomy): domain Eukaryota; kingdom Metazoa; phylum Arthropoda; class Insecta; order Diptera; family Muscidae; genus Musca; species Musca autumnalis. The sequence goes on along the minus strand of NW_027411755.1, from coordinate 122,764,360 downwards.
AGTGTATGTGCGGAAGTGTTATACCCTTCATAAAGTGTCATTTTACCAAAAATAGTTCGCTCTCTACTTCGACTAGACAATGTGCTCGTTGGCATTTAGGGATCAGTAATATTTATGCACAAAACATTTTTATACGAAGTTTTGTTATCGGTCTTGTTTACAACTATATTATTTTCTTTATGATTGCAGATTTGCGAAAATTAATTAAATATGAGGAGCGTATGGGCGTGAATGCCCATCAAGATGACTACTACGAGAGTTTGTTTCGGCGAACAACGGCTAGTTTTAGGGCCAAACATAATAAGGAAAATGTTCCAAGTGGAAGACAAGCGAAGTGCCTAAAAGATGATGTCCCAACGACAAGCAAACAGGCCCGCCAAAGAAGCATATTACAGGAAAACAATGCATCCACCAGTTATACTAACACCTCTACGGATAATAGTAGCCTCATTGAAATGAAGACTCAAGAAGTTGCCTCAAAGCCAACACAAACTTCGTCTATTCGATCGACAGTGGAAGACATTGTTGCCCAAATTTTAGAAGAAAAATTTTCCAAATCAACAAGCTGCAAAAAGGCAAGCCCAAAAGGGGACAAATCGGCAACAGTAAATGGGTCATTTATGGATCCCGTTACACTAAAAACAATTATACAGGATTTGGTTAACAAAACAATAAAGGATAAACTTTATGGTCACAATGAGCCAGCATCAACAAAGCCACTAACATCTCTCATTGAAGATATAGTAAATGAAAAGTTGAAAGAGCATTTGCCACATATGAAACATACTTCCAATAATAGTAAGAATGGTGACAATGTAGGCAATTTATCACAGGAATTGTTGCAGAAATTAAATTTGACAAATGAGAATTCAACGGAGACAAATAAAAGAAAAACTCTCGATTCTCAAGCTTTGATGGCAGACTTATTGGCTGATCATTCATCAGGCAAAAACCAAAATCCTAAGCAACTGTCACCATCCTCTCGCAGTTATACACCTGAATGGGAGAATTTGAGTGGTGAAAAAACTGTAACAGGTATAACACGTTTACCACGTTCCAAATCGAAGTTGCCTGAATGGCAATCCGAAACAGACGGAAAATCTAAAACACGTACAAAAAGTGCACAAAGGCCAAGCAGTCCCGTATCATCATGTGGTGGTCGTAGCAGTTCGCGTTCTCGTGTTCCAAAAACAACAAGCGTTTTAAGTGAGTATGCGTATGTTTTAAATGTTTTCTTATAACAACAATAACTTTTTTCAATTTTAGTTCCTCGTTCGTCTTCACATGGCCGTTCTCGTAAACCCAATAACGCAGATCCTGTGGCATTATATCAGTACTATAAGAACGAATGGGATCACTTTCGTAAACACATACCCGGCGAGACAAATCATAATCGTTTGCGCTGGCATGTACGTCAACGATTTTTAGATCCGGAATAACAATACCATGCTACAGCTGTTTGATTTTAAAAATGTTGAAAGTACACAATGCACAGTTTAAAAATAATACCGACATATATTTAAACACATTAATTAATGAGATAAAAAACTTTGTCGCGTATGCAAATTTTATATCTATAAAGCTGTTTATTCTCTATAACCACCTGACAACAACTAAATGAGAAAAATAAAATGTATGTTTTTCTAGTAGCAGCGTAAACTATTTTATTATACTCAACAATTTTAAATGATTGGAGATTTAAAAACACCAAAATTCATTTCAGACACATGATTTTAATAAAAAATGTTTGATCTTCTTCACAAAAACTTGTAAATAGTTTTCCAATTTATTTATTTATACTCGATAATAGCTGTGTCTTTTTACGTGATAATTAGTAATAATATGCCTGTCTGCGTACTCGATAATTTGTAATAATTATTACTAATGTTTCTAAAATTGACAGTTGTTCAATGGAAAAGTTGCTGAAAAATGTGTCGGCAACATTTAGTAAGTACGAAGACAAACCTAATTATTACTAATGCTGCAGATTTTGACAGTTGTATAAAGGAAAAGTTGCTGAAAAAATTGTATCAGCAACATTTAGTAAGTAACATATCAAATGTTATTCATTCGAGTTCCCTTCCTTTTTGAAATATCCGACCTTCTGTAGGCCTTGATATTTACCATTAATTAAAAAATTGTCTTTTGTAAGCCTGTTCAGGAACTTTTAACCCTGCGTTGGATACCCGAGATTTGCCTTTTTGAAACCTTTTTCATATAATTTTGCATTTTCAACTGTGTTACGATTATGCTAATGATCTGAGATTTCTGGTAGCTTAATGAAATTTTCTTGCCTTTCCAATGAAAGAAACACGAAGCCAAAAGGATTAACAAAAAAAGAGTTATAAGGATTTTTTCACATATATATCACATTCGGAACACATGAGTCTGGCCAGGCACACCCACATTTTTGTGAACATTTTCGAAATTGTTGCATTAGAATATAAATAATTATGTCGGTCTGGCTAGACTCATGTATTACGAATGCGACAAATTTCGACAATCAGCTGGGGTTGGATTTAATGGAGACTTTTTAAAATTTATATTAATAAAATAAAATTCTTAAAATGCATGTTTTGAACAAATGATGAATGCATTTTATTTATTCTGGCATATTTTGTAATGTCTTGCATTTTTATTGCCATATAAGCCCTTTTCCTTTACTCGAAAAGCGTTCCTTTACTTCAGACACAATGTAATTCATATGGGAGCAGTTTTCAACTTTTACTACTTTTGCCGGTTTTACCATTTTCAGAAGTAAAGGAACAGACCAATATTATTATTGCTCTGTCTCAGAACCTGTGAGAATTTACAATTGGCCCGTTCCCGTACTTTATCAGCCCTATTCTGAACGCATGGGAGTTGGGAATTTTTTTCCATTCCCACATTTTCGTATTCTGAATAAAATTTTGTGGGAGTTTTTTTCCCATTTCCCATCTCCCCTCATTCTGAATGAAGTTCGAATTGGGAATTTGTTCCCATGGGAAAAAAGTATACATTCTCTATCTTGAATTGTGGGAGAATTTTGTGTCTTTTTGTGGGAAAAATCTCCCCAGCAAACAGTGTGGGAGTTTGAAAAAAATTTTCAAGAAATTTCATATTTTTATGAAATTTCATATTTTAAGACATCTACACGACGAAATTATTGCAAATATTTATAATCGCCATGTGTTTGCTTAATAAAAGCATACAAAATGTACTGTAAAATATGTCATTAGTAGACTTCGGATTTTGCATATTCTTATATGATACAAAAACCTGCAAGAATCTAACATGTTTTACACCGATAAAAAAATTTTCCTTTATGTTATCGAACAAAACAAAAAAAAAAAAAGTAGTAAAAATTAGTAGATTTTTGCAGTTCTGGAACAGACCATATGTATTAAAACACGAGAAAAAGTCATGGTTGATCATCAAATCAATTTCAAAAGAATTTTTGGCAATAATTATTAAAATATATTGGAAAATAACCATAATATATACAATCTTTACAACTTTTATTCATTTTCGTAATATAACCTTCGGGTTTTTTGAATCAGACGACTAACGTTCTATTGAAAACGTGTTAGTCTCCTCAACGACACGCCAACGATCACACAAACGTACATACATATATGCCAAATTATTGCAATCCTATTCCATTTTCCGAAATGCCTTTTCTTGAATAGGATCATTATTTTTGAACGTAGAAGCTTGAAATTTTGCAAGGGCATGTGTTTTAGTTTTAGATTCAATCAAAAACGTATTTTATTTATTTATTTATTTATTTTTTTGAGATACGTTTTCTGAAATATGTTAAAATCGAGAAAAATATCCGAATTTTTCTCTATGAATTTTTTTTTAAAATATGCAAAATACGAGTTCTTGCGATCATTAGGAATAAGTAAAACTAGCGATATACGCGTTAAACCCCTAACTAAAATTATTCCGAATCAACATACAATTTTTAAATTCGTTGCAAACTTAAAAAGTTCCTATTACTTTATACACAAAACTTATGTTTGCCTACTAATTAAAAAATGCTTACACCAATTCGCACAATCTGAAGAAAATGTGCTTATTAGAACAACATCACACATCGTTGACTCCATTCACTTAAAAAATCCATAAATCAATGCACGGTTGTTGAATTAAGTAAGTTGTGCTTTTGCTAATCTAATTCAAAAACCGCGAATTCAATGCAAATAGGCATTTTGTATTACAAAACAAAATTACAGCCCCCTAAAAGTATGCTATCATAATTTGGTGTAACTAATTTCGAATTTCGAAAATTCAATTCCCATGATTTGATGTTCCCACGTCGTTGAGAATATGGAAAACGTGGGAATGGGAAATTTCGCTCCCATGGGAAACAGTTCCCATGGGAATGTTCAGAATAGGGCTGTATAAAGTGGTAAAAGTCGTAAAAGTTGTAAAAGTCGTAAACGATTTTCATATAAATTTTGTGTACGGGAACGAAAAATGTGTAAAAGTGGTAGAAATTGTAAAAACTTTTTAGTTCTGGAACAGAGCTTATTTTTCAAACGTTTACAATTTTTTATTTATAAATTTGAAAATATTCAGAAAAGGAATAATTTATGTATAATTCATCGTTATGTAACACACACTTTTTAAGATTTGGGTTATTCTCAAAAATGTTGGTATGCAATTTTATTCGTGGCATCTTTCGAATTGTTTTAATAATAATTATAACGAATATTATTATAATAATAATTCTACGAATATTAACAAATTAAATTCAACCCTTCAACTTTGAATAAACAACTGCAAATATAAACATTCATTCACGCTTGCACACGCTTCCATGCCAACACTGATGCCAATCGAAAAGGTTCTCAAATGTGATAATCACAATATTTATATATCAGCGACATCTGCATTTCATACTTCATTTATAACAAGTACAGTTTGAGAAGCCCTGCATCATAAACATAACAGCATTTAGTATGCTCAATTTATAAAAGATGTCTCCATGCGAAAATTAATACTTTAGTTCTATTTTATTCTGTCATTCAGTTTGTAACACACTATGTCCAATCTTTACCATTGTACGTCTTTGATGGTAAAGATTGGACAAGATGCACAATGCAGTTCAATTTTACTATTAAACCATAAAGGGTGTTTGTGTATAACAGACAATTAATCCCGGTCCACACTAGAGCGATTTCAATAAAATAATTTCATGAAATTAGGTGTTCTTAGATCGAGTTCCCCACTTCAGCAATATCAAACAAGTAAGAACGGCGTTAAGTTCGACCGGGCCGAACTTGTATAACCTCTTCCACGAAATGTATTGAAGTAAAATGGAAAAATTAGTTTCAATTCAATTTTAGACGCAAAGAAAATTCAACACCAAATTTCAGCCATTTTGGCGTGGACCTATACCGACAAATTTTGAGTATCCCTACCAAGTCTAAATACCAAATTTCAGCCATTTCGGAGGAAAGTTGAGGCCTCAATCTTCGTGAGGTACCTTTCCATAAGGCGTGGACCTATACCGACAAATTTTGAGTATCCCTAACCAAGTCTAAATTCCAAATTTCAGCCATTTCGGAGGAAAATTGAGGCCACAATCTTCAAAATACCGAAAATAGGGAGGTACCGTTCTATTGGGACTATATTAAGGCGTGGACCTATACGACAAATTTAAAGACGAAAGTTGAGGACACCAAACTCCAGCCATTTCGGTGCAATATTGAGGCCACAACGTTCTAAAATACCGTTCTATGGGGGCTATATGAAGGTCCATATACCGACAAAATTCTGGGGGAAAGTTTTATACCCCCAACGTAGACTAAGTACCAAATTTCAGCCATATCGGTGTGATAATGAAGCTAAAACCTTCAAAATACCGAAAATCGGGAGGTACCGTTTTATGGGGGCTATATGAAGGCGTGGACCGATACCGACAAAATTCTGGGGGAAAGTTTAATACCCTAAAAGAAGACTAAGTGCCAAATTTCAGTCATTTGGATGTAATAATAAAGCTAATACCTTAAAAATTCTGAAAATCGGGTGGTACCGTTCTATGGGGGCTATATCAAAACGTGGACCGATATAGCCCATTTTCAATACCAACCATCCTGCAAGTAATAACAACTTCTGTACCAAATATTGACTCTCTATCTTTAAAATTGCGAGCTGTATCTTGATTTCAACAGACAGATGGACGGACGGACAAACTGACATGGTTAAATCGACAAAGAATTTTATGCTGATCAATACTCCAACTCAAGCAATCAAAAACCTGATCAAAAATATATATACTTTATAGGGTCTCCGACGAATATTTCGATGTGTTACAAACGGAATGACAAATTTAATTATACCCTCCATATGGTGAAGGGTATAAAAATTACTTTAATTTAGAACTCGATTTAAGAACGCATAATTTATGAAATTATTTCATTGAAATGATTTCATTATAAAATATGGAATTAATAACGATTTTATTCATTTTTGAAGTTTGTACGAATATGAACTTTGCATACTGGAGACGGTCATGTTCTCTATTTCAGGTTCTTTTATCCACAAAATAATTCCGACAAAAAGGACATCAATAAAGAAACCTAAACTGTTGTCTAAGAATTTATGTTCAAATCTACACCATGTTGCAGCTTTTTTATAGTTTGAATTAAAATTCCTTGTTTCAATTATTTTCGGTAACAAACAACAGAGTTAATGAATCTTCTCGATTGTCCAAACTATACCGAAGTAGATTTAATTGATGTTATATATTTAATTATGTTAACAATGTGTAAAAAAAAACAAATGTGCTCGAAACCAAGCAGCAGGACTAAGACTTTTGTTGTCATGATAATGCACTTTAGAAACTTTTGGGGGGAGTCAGCTGCTGGTTGCTATCATCAAGATGGAGATAATGAATAGAATTCTAGCAAAACTTTGAAAAGGTTAGAAAAGAATACACTGCTGAGATAATGAGGTGAATGCAAAGAATTCATTTGTTTTTTGAACCTTTGTCCTGTTGAAGATTAAATTACGTTCATGAATAAAAATACAGATTTTGTGTTGAATATTATGAGAAATCGATAGCAAGTTAATAATTGGTCTGTTCCTTTACTTTTAAAAATGGTAACAGTTGCAGAAAATGGTAAAAGTGGTAAACTGCTATCATATAAATTGGTTAAAAATGGTAAGAAATGGTAACCTCAGGCACGTAAAGGAACAGAGCAAATGATTTCGAAAAACAAATTAGTTATTGTTGCTTTTAGTGGGAGCTCAATTTATAACGATATCGTTCGAGTATACATCATATCTGCCTATCAGTAACTGAATGAATGAATGTCCGTAAATTAAAAATAAGTTTTGTAGCGTAAATTTTTATAAAGCACTCAAGACCTCGTCACATAAGAGGATTTCTGGCTTAATTCATGAAGTTGCACGTTCTTCCGTCTTTAAGTCAAAAGTAAAAACATACGAAAATCGTGTTTCAGCACACATTGAGCCGCGTAGAGATGCGGCAACACAATTTCTGCACTAAAAATTTTCAATATATGTAGCTCCGTGTTTTGGTATAGACCCCACATAACAGAACCTAATTTTGTTTCTATCTGTAAATTGACATTTGAAATTCCCAGTGATCACAAAACTTCCCCACAAAAATTGTCAACATATGTCCATTTTTGGTATGGTCCCCCCTCCTATAAAGATACCTTCCGATTTTAGGTGGTTTGAGGAGTTTAGCTACATTTGATGACCGAACTACCTGTTATTTGACATTTTTGATTCCTGTGGCCACAAAACTTCTCTAACCAAATTTGTCAACATAGGTTCAAACTTTGATATATGTAGGGCCCATATAAAAATGCCGCCCAACTGGAGATGTTTTTAGGTACATTTTCTGACCTAATTTAAGTGTTTGCGGTATTCGTGCTCATAAAATATCTCCAACTAAAATTGTGGACTGGAAAAAAACAATAACTCCGTTTTAGTCATGGTAGAACAAATATAAGGTAAAGTAAATACTACAACAAATACAATTCAACAACAACCACATAGAAATTTGTTTTGTTTGTATGTTACAGATAATTATCTGTCTATAAATTATTTGAATTCAAAAAACTAATAATTTTTCACATTTGATTGAATATTTTGGAAAACATGAATGAAAATTCGTTACATTTTTAATTTGAAAATTTCCACATCATTCCATTAAATTCATAACTTCTCGCAGAAAGTAGAATTCTTGCAAAAATGTTTGGGGTCGATGGAAATTCATTGAAAAAGAAGAAGTTGGTTCAATCTTTTGTTTTTAAAATCAAAGAAGCGCATGTTTATTAGGGCTTTATTTTTTTTTTCAAGTTTAACATAATACCTCACATATTAACAAACGTTTTACCGCCTCTATAAGCGGTGTTTTATTGTGCGGCTCGTCGTTCGGAATTGGAGGAGGTTACATATCATTGATATGAAGAAGTCTTTCTGAGAAATAGTTTTTTTTCGGAATAATATATTTTTTTTCTCATTAGTTTTCAATATGTAACATATTTATAAAGTGGGAATGGTCTGGTAATTTGGCTCCAAATATGTACCTAGTATACACACAGCCCCATTGTCTCCCAAAATTTATGATGAAACTGATAAATGGAGGAAAAAAGGCCTCTCTAACATGTTACTCTCTTTGTCAAAAATCCTCTCTCCAGCCATAAAAAATATGTTCTAACATAAAAAATATGTTGGTACTCAAAAAAATAAAATTGAGATATGTCACAAAATGTTGCAAACATATATTTGTTTGGACACAAACAAATTATGTGTGGATCCAAACATATATTTGTTTGCAACCAGTCCCAAACAAATATTTGTTTGCAACCAGTACCAAACAAATATTTGTTTGGATCCAAACATATTTCTAACATATATTTTTCTGCGTGTATCTGCGTTTAAAACAAGGCGTGGGAAAATTCATAAAATATCCGTAATTCATAAAATGTTCATAACAACAAATTTCATGAAAATTGGTTCAGTAGTATTGGAGATGTACCATATTTAAAACAAGCAGGCGTGGTCGGGTCTTTAGGCCCCAGAGAAGTACCTAGATTGTAAATTAACTCGTATATTTTTAAACCGATACATTCGTAATATTTGCAAATATAGCGTTTTTATACCCTATACCACACTGTGGTATGGGGTATTATGTCTTTGTGCAAAAGGAAACGAAATAGACCCTTTCTTTCTGAGTCGATTTATGCATGTCCGTCCGTCCGTCTGTCCATGTATTTTTCTTCGCAACATACAGGTCGCATTTTTTCGATTCAGCTGAAAATTGGGGACTATAATTTCATTAGCCATAGGAAGAACGCTATTGCTTTTGGTGAAAATTGGTTCAAATTTGGATATAGCTGTCATATATATTTTCGGCCGATTTGACGTATTTGCTGCACCAAACACGCTATATACGTTAAATTGTGATGAAGTTTGTAATGTGTGACTGAATTCTGTCTAGAAATACGTGCGCCAATCGAAATCGGTTCAGATTTGGATTTAGGTCCATTTTAGGCCGATTTGACGTATTTGCTGCACCAAACATGCTATATACGTCCGATTTTTATGGAATTTGGAATGTGTGACTGAATTCGGTCTAGAAATAAGTGTGCCAAATTATATCGAAATCGATTCGGATTTGGATATAGCTCCCATATATATTTTCGGCCTATTTCACGTATTTTCTGTACCAAACACGCTATATATGTATGTCCGATTTCGATGAAATTTGGAATGTGTGACTGAATTCGGTCTAGAAATAAATGTACCAAATAATATCGAAATCGGTTAAGATTTGGATATAGCTCCCATATATATTTTACATATTCACAGTGGTGTAGGTTATCATATAGTCGTCCCCGCTTGACTTTGATCCTTTCCTTACTGGTTTTTAATATCGCAAAGTGGCCGTGGTCAAGTTTTTGGGTCCCAAAAAGTAGGATAGGTCGGAGACACAACCACAATTGTGTCTCAAATTAATTTCCAAACCGATACATTGGGAATTATTGTAAATATAGCATTTTTAAAGAAATACAACAAAGTATGAAGCCACAGGGGGCCATCGCTGTACATTACCTGACAATTTCAGGAAAATCAGTTCAGTAGGTTTTGTAGAAAATATTAAAATTGGAAAAAGTTGGCGTAAAAGTGGGCGTGGTCAAATTTGCATAAAAACCTAAGTTGGGTTATGACGAACATTTCAAAAAAAGAATTATCCAAATCGGTCCAACCGTTCTCAACTGATGCCATTACCAACGAACGACATTTGATTTTTATGTATATAGATTTGCTTTTTGTGTCTAAAGAACACCGTGGTGATGTATAAAAAGTAATAATTACATCACCATTGTTATACTCCTCACTATAGAATTTTGTTCTAATCGAGAAATCCAAAATTCATTAAAGATAATATAAAATTATTCATTTGTTTACAAAAATAGTGTTGTTATTATTCTCGATTCTTTGTTCCCATAATGTAGTTTTTGGCTGTTTGTTTTGCATTCTTTGAGAGGATTTCGCAAAGGTATAATGGATACGAAACAATAGAAAGAACAATAGCAACGAAATTATGCACTAGAAGTTGGGTTAAGAACTTTTAATGACTGTTGCTATTACAGAGTTTGTTACCTTTGTTCGGCAAAGTGTTATAGTAAGAATTTGATGGAGTTATTTTAATGTATGTATGTAATAAAAAATCGTATAAAATTAACAATTCTTCAAGATATAAACTGAATTTATTTGAAAAAGGGATGTAAAATCAATGATGCAATTTTGTAAGTTTGTGTTATTCGAAACATATAAAAAAATAAAACTAAATAATCAGTGTATAACATTTAAAAGAAAAACTGAATATCAGGAGTGGTGGCCTTATATTTCCAACCAATAATTATCTCGGCCACAATTTTCTTCATTAAAATTGTGACCTACCAATGGTTATACACGTAGCGATCTCCTACGAATTAGAGATCCCCTAACGTCGGGGTGTCATACGAATGCGTGCCTATCGGTGGTCCAAGGTTTGCAGTTAGGATACCAACTAAATTAGTACGGAGCTTCATTGTGACCTGTGCATCTCAATGTAGTATAGACTTAGTTGTCAAGTCCTGGTCATAGTACTACTGGAGGGCTCATAGTCGACTTATATCCCTCCATAAAATTAATGACGTATGGATCCGAATAAATTGAATAGCAATAAAAGAAAAACACCAAAACCTAACGACGACAACACTTCCGCAACGACCATGAACTGTGGTTTTAAAAAAACTGGACTGGAGAAATTCGGCTTACGGTTAACGGGACAGTAGTTTCGGGAGTTGACGAACAATGGGTACCAAATCTAGAAGTTTTTACAGACAGTCTGGTTGAACCAAGCAAGTATATTCTAGTCCCTCTGGAGTGGATGGTGGCTCTGAGTCTCAGTCAGGGTAGTGCTTCTGTTGAGGCCGAGGACTGTTTATCTGACGTCGAATTCAATACCACAGTTGGTCCAGTGGCAACTACTAACCCCTGAAACCAGGACCTTCGAAACTCTAGAGGGACTGTCCATCGACCGTAGCCGATAAAACTAGCCTTCCGAAGCAGGACGCTATTGAGGATGAAACCCCGACCAAAGCCTTGGTCGAAAATGCTGGCACCGTCGCAACTAGTTCTGCGAGTCGATGGCTAAGGAGAAGAGGGGTGATCGTAGTTCGATGAACTACCTTAAGAAGTACATCGGCAGAAAACCCTTGCTCATCTCGATGAGGGAATGTAAATTAAACAGTCGATATCAGTCAATCTCAGAGTGGTGAGCAACTTTGAATGGAAACATCCTAACATACCCAGGATAAATCCTAACATTAATTACTTTTCGCTCATCCCGATCCCTATACCCGCCAAAGGTCAAATTAGGAGCGATTGTGCTTTGACTCAGCGCCCCGCGAAGGATTCACATCTCTTCACAGACAGAACATAACTCAAGTCGAAGAAGTTGAAGGGAAAAGAGATTAATCAACCCCAGATAAAATTAAGGATGGAGAAAGTTGGGAGGTCAGATCTCCGGCGGCTGTACCTGACATGTGGCCCATACTAAAAACAACTTTTCTTCATCGAAGAACACGCAGCTAAGTCAACTTAGGGACCACACTTCAAGGCCAAGAGACCCAACCCGAGCCAGGACTCCAAACCTTCTACCTCGTCTACCTGCTACCAAAAGACTGAGAGCAGGAAAGACACCATAGCAAAGGCAGCCTCTCAAGCTAACTTGAGCCACAAGGTGCCTTCCGAATTTCCTCTCACGGGTAGCGGCGCTGGAAAGAAAACAAGTAGACGAATGGTACCGGATGAACAATGTCAATCGATGGCTGCTAATGGGAAAACTTCCGAACACACAAAGTTCGACGTGGTCATAATGATCAGAGGAAATTTCCCATAAACACTATAGGAGCTCATGCAAGGAGCACTATTCAAACTATCGAGATGGGAACAAAACAATGGTCTTAAAGTGAATCCATCAAAGACAGAGTGGTTCAGTTTACGAACAAAGAGAAAGTGAAACCATTTACTCTACCAATGCTTGGTGGGGTCACCTTGGAACTCTCATTAGGAGCAATGTACCTCGGCATTATTCTGGACCTTAATTGTATTCTATTTTGTTATTTATTTTGAAGGTTCTGCAACTTTTTTCAACTCAATGGTTAGTACATGTTCACGAAATTGGATGTAATTTGGTACTTCGGGTTATCATTTTGCTTTCTATCAGGTTCAAGTACTGTCCCTTTTCCCATCTAATTTGTGTTTTCCCTTCTGTATCAGATGATTTGATCATCAATATTTGTCATCGGAAGCTTTGACAAGTTGATGGTGGCTTTGAACGCTGAGACGTCGAACGCCGAACCTTTCACCCTAACAATTTTTGATGAAGTCACCCTTGAGCTAGAAGCTAAGTATCTCGCACTCTGGTGTGGTGGAATTGCTTTCGTATCTCCACAAACTAAGCAACGTTAAAGGAGCGGCAACATAACTAATCACCGGTGCCGTAAAGAGCACTCCTCAAGCGGCCCTCACTCCTCAGGCGGCGCTACTTGATCTTCATCTATTGAATATCGTAGTGCCGGAACTGGCAGCCAAGAGTGCACTCCGGCTGAAGGAGATAAATTCATATCGCAGCTCCGGATATGGTCATTGTGCAATTCTACGACGATCTGCACACCACTGGGATCGAGGGTAATGAGTGATTATGTATCACCATGACTGCACTCCGACCAGATTAATGTATGCATGCCAGGACGCACAACTTGTGGGCCACAACTCCCTACATATGTATATTGGGTCGAAGATGGAAACAACTTACGGCCAAGATCTTTGCAATCAAAAAGCCACAGAACTGGTTGGCAACATGAAAAGGGACATTGTTGGACCGGTGACTATCTACGTGTATAGTCAAGCGTCCCTTAAGTATGTGTTGGGCCTCGCGTCATTGCTCCATTGAAGGAAATGAAATAACGAGGAACAGGCGCATTGAAAATCGAAGTCAACCTTTATGGAAGTCGACAACTCAATCAGGCTACCCTTGTGCCATTTCATGCGGAAGTTGGAACAAGGATATCGGGATAATGCTAGACAGATCTTGCACAATGAACCTAGTTGTAAGATATCCAAGGCAGTCTGCCCAATCATCTACTAGTGAAGAACTACATATATCTCTACTTACCATGTAGAAATCTGACCTGAAACTAACGGTCATTGCAGAATAAGATCAATGGCCTGTAGATAGGAAAGAGGCGATACTGCGAAGATGAAGTAAAACAGAGACAATCTGACATATAATCTGTATAAATAAAAAACAATGGGGTTGTGTGCAAAGGGACATATTTGGAGTCAAAATACCGGAGCATGACCACATTTTAAATATGTTATATCTTGGAAACTTATGACGACGCCCACTCTTTACAATACATTATTTTTCCAGAAGTACTTAACCTAAGTTCGGTCAATCAGCCATGAAAAACTAAAACATATGTATACATAAGACTCAATAAAGGGGAGAATTCGACTTAATCATTTCTTTCTTTAACTTTTATAATTAGGTCGCTTTAGGATAAAAACAGGGGACATGACAATAAAAAATCCTACACAGCATCAATGGGCGAAAAATCCGACAAAGTCCGTAAGAGAAATGAATTTAAAATCTTCCTCGGTTTGACAATGGACCGAAAAGGTGAGTTAGAAAATACCTATTATTATAAAGTCAATAAAAATTGTCATTAAAACTCATTACGGCGGGCCAGCAACGCGGACCGGGACTGCTAATAAATTACTTTTTTGCGATAACCAAATCTTAATGTGTATTTCACTTTAAGATTTAAACAATCCATTTATTCCGACCATTGTGTATATTTTTCTACAATTTTAATCTTTGATAATCTATTTTCTTTTCGAATTAGTAAATATCCAATAAGTATCTTCCGTATGCTTTGACAATTGACTTCAGCTTAAATGCAATAACAAACATAACACCTTTATCGTGGCTATTGCACATTTGATACTTTTTATATTCGTGTTTTTCAATCGTTTTTTTCTTCTTCTGGATTTTCAATGACAAAACCTTTTTCTTTCACTTCCAAGTCAAACATTTGAAGAAGAAAAGCTTGCATCAGCAGTTCTTGCTTTGTCTGGATCAATGTTCAATAAAAATGGCAACATGTGGATTATGGCCAGCACACATGTAATTCTTACAGGAGATTGAATAAATGGCAATTTATATTAAGAATGATGTTTAAGGATGTTAGAGAAATCAATTTCAAACAAGAAGAGGGTGGGGGGTGAATTAATCTTCGATTAAATTATTGGAAGAAGGTGAAGAATTGTGACCAAAGCAAACTCGCCCTCAGCCTTTAGGCGCCCCTTATTATACACTTTTATACCACCTCATCGAAACAACTGTTTTAGACCACAAGTGTGTTTGGACGTAAGTTGACAAGTCGATTCGATTTAGGCCTGTCCGCCTGTCTGGATAACTCTCGAACGGATCAACCGATTCGGTCCAAAATTTGGCACTCGTTATATTTTCTCCGCACTTTGTAACGTGACCGTTTCATACCATCTTTACATCTCCTTTGACCGGCATTAATATGCATCCCAACCTTAAGGTTTCTATTATATCGTCAGTATAGACTTATAAATTTACCCCATACATAATATTGCCCAATCGTCGTCACGCAGAGAAAAAAATATGTTTGATCCAACAATATTCCAAGAGCAAAATATATATTGTTAACATATTGTTGGATTCCTTATGTAGTATTGTCAATCCAACAATCGTTATTGTCACACTGGACTATATTATGTGTTCTAAATATAAATATGTATTGTCACTTTGACACTATAACGCTTTGGACCAAACATGTAATTACGATAGTTTTGGTTAGAGGTAACAGTATATGTGGTTGCAATTCACAATAGTTTTGGTCCAAATGGACAATAAATATTGTTAGAACTTACAATTGTTTTGGTCAGAATTAACAATATTTATTGTTGCAATTCACAATAGTTTTGGTCAAAATAGACAATAAATATTGTTAGAACTTACAATATTTTTGGTCAGAAGTAACAATATTTATTGTTGCAATGCGAAATGGTTGGAATAAAAATTGTATACTTACCTTTTTAATGTGTTACATTTAAAAAAATATAAAAAGTTTCATTGTATTATTTATTTCATATATGATTTTTAAAAAATTTAAATGACACTGATTTGATATAATTTTAATTTCGATTGACTCTAATTTTATTTAGTTTAACAAAGATTCGTCTCTTGATGTGATTTACTCGGTCAGGAAAATTTTGAAAATTGGTTGAAGAAATGTATTGTTGCACCAAATTACTGAATATAACTGTCGGTGATTAGTTTTATGTTTTCTTAGCAAAACAATCCTTAACCCGCTAAATAAAAAAAGTTAGTTAAAAACAGACACACAAAACTACGCAATAAAATACAAGTGTCGCAGTAGTCGTTTCTTTGGCTTTCATTGAGCATGCATTGCAAAAATTATTAGACTGTTGCAACGCGCTCTTTATATTTTAAATTAAAATAAAATTCCGACAATTCGTTCACAAAAACACAAATTAAAAAACAAAAAACTATTTCTATTTTCTCTCCGTATAATAAATTTCAACCACCTTTTTGTTTTTAGCTCTCCACAAAACACACACACATAACAACTTACATACGATAGTAGAAGAAGAGATTGAAAAGATGAAAAATAGTATTGGTAAAAATGGACAATAAATATTGTTAACAGTTGAGGTAAAATTATCTATATTTACAATAGATTTGGTAAAAACTACAAACGCGTGTCGTAAACATTATTCAGTACAAAAAGAACCTAAAAGGGATCGACGTTTTCAAGAAAATTTAATTTATTGTGTCAAAGATGTATGAATTATCGGAATTCTTCTTTAATATCTCCTTGCAACGCAAATTCTGCTTCAAGCACCACTTTATATTTACCGCTTCACAAAAACACATGAGAAAACCAAAAACAAAAAAAACTACATGGCATTTTAAAAGTAGATAATGCCATATGTTGGAGCAGAATACATGTGTGTTTTGTCTTATTGTTGTTGTTCGTCGTTTGTATCGTATGGGTCTTTCATTTTTTTATTGAATTTAAAATTATTTAATTTAATATTTTATTCGGCCCACCTTAATGTTCTATATGTTCGTCCCACCCTAACGTACGCAGGTACGTTGTGTCAATTTTGTTCGTCGCAACGAGAAACAACAAGAACAATGCCAACACAGTTTAGGCATTTGTCTGTTGTTAGTTTCGTCGTCCGTTTTGTGTTTGATGGGCAAGTACAACAACAATGTTGTTTTGTCAGTTCTGTCTGTATGCATGTTTGTACATACAGACCAGTAACTGTGGCCCTTCATATTTTGTTTTGTGCGAATGTTCTTATTTCTAATGTTTTGATCGTTTTATTTGTTTTTTGATCGTTTCAATTTTCAATCGTTCCCTTTTATGTTGTGGCCCTACAAAAGGGAATAACCGGCTATCGAAGCAAACAAATAAAATTGTGAATTTTGAACTCGAAAAAACCCTAAGTGATTTTATTATTATTCGGGCACAAAAATAAAAGCTTTTCTGTGCGAACATTTTGGCGACCGTGACAGGACGGTTGTGATTAAGTTAAAGTAGATTAATTATAAATATAATTAATTGAACAAACCTTTGAATAAAGTGGAAATTTTCGTGGTTCAAAATTTTTTGGATTTTCGTTGTTGTTGCTGTTGCTTAACAGATTCGCTGTTGCAACTTAACCAAATAGTCGTCCACTTTATAAACACAAACATTTTCGTTGATTAACTTAAATCACTGCCGCCGTGAAAATTATTTTGATTTCTCGAAAAGAATAAATATTATTCTTTAACAGAAAGTTAATTTTTGTGTCGCTCGAAAAAAGTTGGTGTTACGCAATCTTAATTGGTGACACATATACAATCATACAAAATTTCGTGGAAAGTGTTTGTATAATACACTTATACAAAAAGAGTTGTTCTAATTGGTATTAGAAAACAATACTTCGACGAAAAGACACCATATTGAGTGAAACCTGTGATTTCAAAAATATTTTTTGGCGCAATTATTTTAAAAAATCGAAGCTACTTTCTCTTCGTTGAATTTTCTCGTTTCTCTTACGTTGTTCTCAATTTGGTAAAAATGCCTAAAGACGTTATGGAGTCTGTGGAAGAGAATGCTAGTAGCTCGGAACTAGCTTCTCTTAAAGAACAACGTAGCTCAGTGAAAAAGAACATTACAAACATTCAAAAGAAAGTGGAAAAAGATGGTTCGAAAATGGATTCGACCATTTTAGAATGTCGTTTAGAAATTCTAGAGTCGTACTTTAAACAATTATGTGAAATTCAAAATCAAATCGAAGTTCTTAATGCTAATGACAATTCTCGTATGGATTTAGAAGAAATATTTATTGTTGCCAAATCAAAAATAATGAAATTATTGAAGAAAAGTCGTGGTTCAGTGTCAGTGGACAATAGTTTAATGAATATTTCTATGGCTAGTGGTTCAAATGCTCGTTTGCCTTCACTGAAGTTGCCCAATTTTGATGGTAAATACAGTGAATATCAAAGATTCATTACTGCGTTCAACAATATGGTACATGAAAATCCATCGATAAGCATAATAGAGAAATTTAATTATTTGTTGAATTGTCTTTCGGGTCCAGCATTAGCAGTGGTGGAACCATACCAAATTTGTGAAGAAAATTATGAAAAAGCTTTACAAAGATTACAAGAAAGATATGACAATAAAGTGCTCATATTCTTAGAACATATCGAATCGTTGTTCAATGTTCCACAAATGCAAAAAAATGATAGTGTCTCATTGCGCCATCTTATTGATACCGTATCTGCTGTTCGTTGTTCGTTGTTGTCGCTCGGCTCAGAAGCAGATGTCATGAATGCAATTTTAGTGCATATGGTGCTTTCAAAAGTGGACATTGAAACAAAAGACAACTATGATGAGAAACAAGACTTCAAATCGTTGCCCTCATGGGACCTGTGCTACGAACTTTTAAGTCGTCGTTGTCAGTTTCTTGAAAGTCATAGAAAGAGAACTGAATTTCCTGAAAAAGTCATTCCAAACAAACATAACTCTCCTAGATTCAATCGGCCGGCTCATACTTTTGTCAACTCAAATTGGAATTGTTCATATTGTAACTCAAGTGAACAACTTGCTCGTCGTTCGCTAACATCGTTGTTTCGGAACGTTTTAATTTCGTAAAACGTAATGGACACTGTATTAACTGCCTTCGAAAAGGGCATATGGTCTCGAAGTGTTCCTCAAAATCTCGATGCAGAGTTTGTGATTCTGCACATCACACAATTTTGCACATCTTCAGTAGCCCAGAACAACCTACTACATCGAATTCGAATGGTAACTCACCGCAACCATCAACCAGCTCAAATCCAGTTTCGTTCGTGGCTCGTTCCTTTCGAAGAGCTATAATTCCGACTGCAGTGATTGTGATGAAGGATAATTGTGGTTCATTTCATACTGTAAGAGCTTTACTCGATTCGAGTTCTGAGTTGAATTTTATTTCGGAAGAAACAGCGAGGAGACTCAAACTTAAATTTCGTCCATTCTCTCAAGAAATATCGGGAATTTCAGAAGTTCGAACTTCAATTAAGTTTTCTGTCGACACTACAATAAAATCAAGAAGTAGTTCTTTCGAGTGGTCCTCCAGTTTCGCAGTTACCAAAACAATCTCGTCTCGTCAACCTGGTGAATTGATGAATACATCACAATGGAAGATGCCGCAGAATATTGAACTTGCAGATCCGTTGTTCTACAAGCGTCAACGTATTGATGTCCTTCTCAGCGCAGAAGTTTTCTTCGATTTGTTATTAGATGGTCGAATTTCATTGGGAAATGATCTACCGTGTCTCACAAATACTGTTTTCGGCTGGATAGTTGGTGGTTCGTCGCCTAGTCGTTCCAATTCAAATTCGTTGATGTGTAACTTAATCGTAAGTACACGAGAACAAAATATTGATGCAACTTCAAAACAAATCAGGGAAATTGAAGAGTATTCCAAATCTTCTACACCATGCAATGAAGAAGAACAAGTTTGCAAATATCACTTTATCGAAAATAGTCGTTTTGATTCTTATGGAAGAGTAAAAGATCGTCTTCCATTCAAGAAACTACCCAATTATCCTGGTAACTCATTGGAAATATCTCGCAGACGTTTTTTGTCGCTCGAAAGACGACTTGAACGTGACTCAACTTTGAAATCGATGTATGAAGCAATCATGCAAGAATATGTGTCGCTCGGGCACATGTCGCCCTACAACCAATCGTCGAATAATTCGTCTTATATAATACCTCATCATTGTGTTCTCAAGTCTCAAAGTTGTTCTACAAAACTTCGAGTCGTATTTGATGCTTTCGCTCACACTTCGTCGAATCATTCGTTGAATGATAAATTGATGGTCGGTCCAATAGTACAACAGGATTTGATCACCACACTCCTTTCGTTTCGTTGGATCAAATACGCTCTCAGTGCAGAAATATCAAAGATGTATCAGCAGTTTCGAATTGAAGAATCAGACAGAAGGTTTCAAATCGTTTTGTGGAGAAATAACGGAGATGAATATATAAAGGTATCCCAACTTATCATTGTTACTTATGGCTCATCGGCCGCCTCTTTTTTCGCAAATCGTTGTTTGTTTCTCAGTACAGATAGATACAAAACACCTCATCCAAGTGGTTCGGATGTCTTACCAGAAGATCTTTATGTCGATGACGTACTAACTGGTTCCGATATTATCGAAACTCTAGCCTTCAAAAGGGACGAGTTAATCCAAACCTTGAAATTGAATGGTATAGAATTGGCTGAGCGGAATATCAACCATGCGTCTCTCATTTTGAATGATAGTGAAGAAATCGTCATTAAAGCGTCGGGCAACGACATCATCAAAGCCTGGAAACCTCAGCAAGATGTCGTTCTTTGTAGTATCGTGTTGTCCGATGTCAAAAATACTACAAAAATATCAATTTCGTCGCTTGTATTCAAAAATCTTGGAATTTTAGATCATCTTGGAATCATAAATCTTTAGATAGCCGTGCTGGGGGGTCTCTCCGTAAGACGTGGCTCAAATCAAAATACAAAATGGAAAACTTCGTATGGTCGTTGTATTTTTGGACTAACTTCAAGCTAGTATTCAATTGGATCAGACAATATTCGTCGACTCTGAGTTGCTTCGTGGCAAATTGTGTCACAAAACTCGGAGAAAGAGCTAGAAACCTGTTTTGGAGTCATGTTTCAACAATATGTATTCCAGGTGATATTGTGTTTCGTGGATATTGTGCTCACCCAGTTCTGGTTTCGTTTCGTAATCGCTCGTTGCTCCAAGAAGATGTGTCCAATTGGTTTGATGCTGGTGATGAATTTACCATAGAAGTTCCAGAATGTAAAATACCTTTGATATTGCAATGCTGTACTTGTGGAAAAATTGTCGTTCCTTGTATTCTGGATAAGGATGTATTATATTTGAATCGTATTCGAATAATCACTTTTGTTTGTTTTTTCTACAGATATACAAAATAATGTTCTTTAACGAACATTAGAGTTACCATCATACATCACATTGGAATAGAGTACAAAGTTTGGGAAACTTTGTCATTCTTTCGCAAACCATCTAATAATATACACAAATGTTCCCGAACAATCGTCACAGTCATTCTATCGTCGCTGCAGAAAGTTTCGTTATTTTTGAAACGTTTTCAAACTGGTATCAATGACGTAAACCAGTTTCCAAGTTCAAGATGTATTTCGAATTCGCTCATCCCATACACCATGTTATCCGAAGGTCGTCCAAGAAAACCACCTATAGCCAGAAGAACATGCTGTCGCCCTATCCACAGAATTGCTCCACTACCAAAACAAGATGTTTGAACCTGGAAGTTTCAACGGGCGGAGGATGTTGGAGCAGAATACATGTGTGTTTTGTCTTATTGTTGTTGTTCGTCGTTTGTATCGTATGGGTCTTTCATTATACCCTATTCCACAATGTGGAAAAGGGTATAATAAGTTTGTTTTCCCAAAAATTCATGTAACGCCGCGAAATATTCGTCGTAGACCCCTCATGTGGTATACCAAACTTCATATCTCGACGAGATAAAGCGATTTAGCGATGTGTGTCCGTCCGTCCGTCCGTCTGTCCGTCCATTAAAAATTGTAATCAAGCTAGAGGCCGCAATTATGGACCGATTGTCACGAAATTTAGTATGGAGGTCGGGTTTGGACCAGAATAGAACTGATTAGTTTTTGGCGATGATCGTGAAATGTTAAAGGGATGAAATGGACCAAAAACAAAATTTTTGCTCGATTTTGTAGCCGCTCTGTAGGTCGCAATAATAGTCCGATCGGCGCGAAATTTTAAACGTAGTTTTGGTTTGAGATGAAGAAGTAGCGTGCAAGTCAACGGTATGATCGGATAATATTTAGCGGGTTAAATTGATCAAAACTTTTGTGTGAAAATTGGTAAAATTTCTAATGCACATCTTATAACTTTATCCCAAGAAGACGCGTTTAGTGGTATAGGGTATCACATGGTCGGCCCCGTCCGACTATAGTCTGTTCTTACTTGTTTTTTTATTGAATTTAAAATTATTTAATTTAATATTTTATTCGGCCCACCTTAATGTTCTATATGTTCGTCCCACCCTAACGTACGCAGGTACGTTGGGCACTTTGTGTCAATTTTGTTCGTCGCAACGAGAAACAACAAGAACAATGCCTACACAGTTTAGGCATTTGTCTGTTGTTAATTTCGTCGTCCGTTTTGTGTTTGATGGGCAAGTACAACAACAATGTTGTTTTGTCAGTTCTGTCTGTATGCATGTTTGTACATACAGACCAGTAACTGTGGCCCTTCATATTTTGTTTTGTGCGAATGTTCTTATTTCTAATGTTTTGATCGTTTTATTTGTTTTTTGATCGTTTCAATTTTCAATCGTTCCCTTTTATGTTGTGGCCCTACAAAAGGGATAGAAAATAAGATTGTTATTAGTTGACATATAGCCGGCAAAGCAAGCAAACAAATAAATTGGAATTTTAAATTGAAATAAAACAAGTGTTTTATTTAATCGTTTATTCGGGCGGAATAAAATAAAACTTTCTGTCAAACACCATAAAAAAAGAAAACACCGACAGTTTTAAAATAATAAAGAATTCAATAGATTTAATATTGTATGACACTTTTATTATTAGATTTTTTGCATTTTTGTCTTGGAATGTTGTTTTTCTAAGTTTATAATCACTAATGTTTTACTTTTTTGATCCACTTTCTTTGACTGCCAAACAAAAACTAATTAGGGACAAAGAATGCACAAACACAAATAACTTCACCGGCTGCCACACATAAACTAAAGAGAGCAAAACAAGAATGCAGCTACTAGAATCCAGAGAAAATACTCAACAAGTTAACGGGAGAGAGTATAGTCAAAAATATGTATTTTTGAACTAATAATAGAAATGTTCAATCCAAAATTGTGTATCTACTGAAAAAACAAAGTAACAATACGTATTTAAAACTACAACAAAAGCGAATTTTTTAAATTACAATATTTTTTGTAAAAATTCTAGATTGTGATAGTTCCTAACAATCGGTATTGTTAATTATTTTTACAATATTGCGGAATTTCGAAAGTTGTTATTGTTTTTTATGTTTGGATCAAAAGCTTCTATTTTTGGATTTGCAATACAATGCTTGAACAAAACAAATACAATTTTGGAGAAAAAATTGATATTTTTGTTCCAACAAAAGTGAAAAATATTTTTTCTCTGCGTGTATAGCATATGTAAGGTTCAATGCTGTCAACGACAACACTATTTAATAATATTATCATTCACTTCGTGTAACTACCCGAATATGTATTCTGGTTTTACTCACCGAAGTGGTCGATCACCAGCCGAAAAAGTGGGACAAGACGAGTGGCTCGTGCGCAGTCTCGATACTCGATCAAGTTCTTAGCAAGCTCCAAGCCTCCTAGCAAGCTCCAAGCTCTTAGCAAGCTACAAGCTCTTAGCAAGCTCCAAGCTCAACGCTCATAGCCAGCTCAACGCTTATAGCCAGCTCAATGCTCATAACCAGCTCCTACATATTAACCGATCTCTTCCCCCACAGCAATCCGAATACCATAGAGCCGAGTCACACCCGACAAGCCACCCGATTGCCCAGAGCCGACAGCAACCCTATTAGTGCAGAGCCGAACCACACCCGACAACTACCAAGCCGATAACCAACCGATTGCGCCGAGCGGACAGCAACCCGAGTAGTACAGTGGTGCCACACCCGACAGATGGCGAGCCGACAGCCGCCGAACAGCACAGAACCGAACTCAACTAATCGATTACATCCACTTTCCTCACCTATATTATTCGTTCATCAAACACCAAGATTGTATAATAAATGGTCTGTTCCAGAACTGCAAGAATCTACTAATTTTCACTATTTTTTCCGATAACATAAAGGAAAAATTGTTATCGTAGTAAAAATTAGTAAATTCTTGCAGGTTCTGGAACAGAGCAAAAGATTGAAATTGTAAAAACTCGTGTTTTACTTAAGGTTTGTGAGTCTTAGAGCTGGCAAACTATCGATATTCCCGATATTTCATTTCAAAAAATCGATAGCTATCGACATTATCGTTAATTTGTCATCACCATTAATTTGGAAATAAAAATGGCGGAAATGTCTATGCTTTTGTTGACACTTTGCACAAGTACAAACAAAACAAAAATGAGAAAAAACAATTACTTTTATTTAATAAAAAGACACGAAAATAGAATTTACTTTTTCGAAAAATTTCTACATGTGACTACGGACTTACTTTCTCACTTTCAATAGATTTTAGGTCAGGGATTTTTAATCCGATAATATCGATAGACAAAACTATCTATCAATATAGAATTTTTTAAAAAATAATCGATATTATCGATAGTTCCATCGATTTTTTGCCAGCTCTAGTCGGTCTTTAGGCCGACCCTGGCAGCGATTGAGACTACCTCAGCCCTAGACAAAACCACTCGTTATAACTTAGATCAAGTTCGAATATTGGCGATATCCACTCCATCTAGTACATCCCCACAAAGTTCAAAAGTGCACCTGTCTGTCCGGCTGGTTGGGACGCAATATAACTCTCGAACGAATCGGGTTCAAATTTTGTACATCTTAATATTTTCATCAAACTTGGTCTAATTTCGAAGGTGAACCATATCGGCCCACACCTTCAGATACTTATTACACCTTTTTTCATATTTCGTATGCGCGAACACATGGGTATTTTGTTATCGTTTAATGTACGCAAGTGAGGTATGAAAAGGTCGTCACATCTATAATACACAGACCTATGGGCGAGTGAATCAAAGGTGACGAGCGCTTATAAGAAACATATGACCGATGTCCTGCCCTCGACATTAAAATTATTGGCGATTTTAATGCCAAAATTGGAAAGGAGAATATCTTTGGCCCAACAATCGGGAAATTCAGTCTCCGCAGTGAAAGGTCTGACAATGGAATGAGGCTGATAGACTTCGCAGCTGCAAAAAACTAGGATCAAACAAAGACTCGAACCATCACCCTGTTGCAGCAAAGGTACGCACTCGATTAAACGTACGAACAGATACAACACGGAAGCTGGACATCGGTAAGCTGCAATAACAACAGATAGTCACAGCATATTCCACTAACTGGCCCAATTGCTTGATGAAAGCAGTCCTCGTCCCGCTAACATATCAGCACAGTGACAAAGTATTGCCCACTCTATGCGAACAGTCGCAGAATCCGTACTTGGATATCAGATACCTCCGCCAAGGAACCCATGGTATGAGCGGGAGTGTGAAAAAATCTAGACGTACAGGAGCCGATTTTTGTCGGTAACTCAAAAAACAAGTTAGAGAATCGCACTACAGTAAAACAATGTGACTAAGCACCAAAATACCGAAATTCGGGAGGCACCGTTCCATGGGGGCTATATGATAACGTCGATCTATACCTACATATTTCTGGCGGAAAGTTTTTAGACTCAAAGAAGACTAAATACCAAATTTCCGATATTTCGGTAAAACCTTCAAAATACCGAAAATCGGGTGGTAACGTTCTATGGGGCTATATGCAGACGTGGACCTACAACGACAAATTTCATACCGAACGTCTAATACCCCAAATGAAGACCAAATACCACATTTCGGTGGAATATTGAGGCCACAACCTTCAAAATACCGGAAATAGCGAGGTACCGTTCTATGGGGGCTATACTAAGGCGTGAACCTGTACCGACAAGTTTCTGGGGGAAAGATTTATACTCACAACGAAGACTAAATACCAAATTTCAGCCATTTCTGAGGAATACTGAGACCACAACCTTCAAAACACAGAAAATCGGAAAGTACGTTCTATGGGGGCTATATGAAGGCCTGGACCTATACCGAAAAATTTTATATGGAACGTTTAATATCCTAAATGAAGACTAAATACTAAATTTCAGCCATTTCGGTGGAATATTGAGGCCACTACCTTCAAAATACCGGAAATAGGGAGGTACGTTCTATGGCGGCTATATGAAGGCGTGGACCTATACCTAAAAATTTCTAGAGGAAAATGTTATACCCCCAACGAAGACTAAGTATCAAATTTCAGCCATTTCCGTGTGATAATGAGGCTAAACCCTTCAAAATACTGAAAATCGGGTGGTACCGTTCTATGGGGGCTACACCAAAACGTGGACCAATATAGCTCATTTGCAATACCAAATATCCTAGGGGTAATATAAACTTCTGTAACAAATTACAAAGCTATATCTTACAAATTTCGAGCTGTATCTTGATTTCAACAGACGGACGGACATCGACTTAGAATTTTACCCTGATCAAGAATATATATACTTTCTAGGGTCCCTGATGAGTATTTCGATGTGTTACAAACAGAATGACAAAATTTAATTATACCCTCCATATTATGGTGGAGGGTATAAATACCCTCAAGCCTCACAACATTCTCCCTTGGATTAATGCACCCATAATACAGTGATTCAAACCGTTTACGAAGGCGTCATTTGTCTTTTACTTCGTTTTTTATAGCAAAGAATTTTTTTAAAGGTTTGCTTAATAACTTGATACCTTAACCCTATTTAATGGTTCAGAAGAAAAGGAAAGAATCCAAATTAACTCTGGAATCATCCCCTATGTCACCTAATAAAAATTACATCCGATCCTTTGCAACATTGGTCTTCTCTCACAATTCTGTTCAAATAACTACTAAAATATACATAGGAGTTTATTTGTTAGCATTGAAGGATATTTGGAAGTGTGTAACTAAGATTGCCATTTGAAATTGCTTGAAATTTGTACATTTTATATACGGAAATTGAATGTGGTATCTTGTGCAATGTGCACACATTTGTCATCCTTGCACTTTTGTTCGTTCATCCTCGACAATTGTTGTTACCTGGCAACAACTGGGAAAGTGTACTCCGCCCAGGGTGCAAGTGTTGTACTTATCAAGTGGTTTGTAAAAGCTGTTGATATTTTATTGTATTAACCAACAATTGAAAACGGAAGGTAGACGAATTACGGTAATATTTATAGTATTACCCAGGGGTGGATGGGAAAACATAAACAACAATTGAAATAAGTTGTAAAGAAGAGAGCAATATACCCAAGGGTCATGGAGTGCCTTCTATAATGTCCAAGAGTACACCAATTTATAGATAACCCGTTTAACGAGAATAATACAATTCTACAAATTGTACGTTTTAAAGATTGTTAATTTGTAAGTATATTGGAGACCCCTTCAAAACAACAACCTAAACCTTCACAAACTTGATTATTTCAAACAAATCCTTTGGATTTACATAATATAATTAGGTCCTCTAACACATAAAGTGAGTTTTTCTTATCTTATTTAATTTCTCGCCTTTACTAAAGGTAGACCTTTTTTATCCCCCAAACATTAATTAAAATTGCCAAAATTTTATTAGTTTCGCCGTTTGCTTTCTCCTGTGTTTCGCTTTGATTGTTAAAGGCCGCGTTTGGGTCTTTGCTAATGGTTAAATGCAATTTCAGCGACTATTAAATAAAACGTTTAACATGAACAGCAAAGAAAGAAAATTGTATACACAACATTCGAGCAAGTAAGAAAATCATATATTCGTACGTTGTCGACGGATTACACCACTAATTTTTGGCAAGAAATATTATCCAGATAATGTAACTACTATCTAAGGTAAGCTACCTGGCTGAGGCATTTCAAGAAAAGTGTCTATTTTGAACGTATTTAGCTAGAAACTTGGAATTTGGTATGGAAATGAAGGTTGGGAAGTGGTGTTTATAAAAGGGAATGGTACTAAATTTATTACTATTTGGATTTGTGTGAAAGGATAGAGCTGGAAATTCGATATCTTCTTCTTTTCTTTTCTTATCTTCTTCTTTTCTTTTTTCAACGGATTTTTATTGATCCTTCTTCATTTAAAGGGGTGAATAAACAAGTTATTATTTTTTTAAATCGGCTAACAAATGGCTAAGTTATAGTGGTTTAAGTCTGAAAAAACCACAAAAAAACTATAACTGAATTTCTCATAATTTTCAAAAATATGTTTTTTATTTTGTTACAGTGTTTTATTTAACTTGCTTTGGTGTGTGTTTAGTTCAAATCTGGTAACTCATTTTTAACACGGTAGCAGGTAACCAATCGAACTAAAACTTTGCACACTTTTTTCAATATTTATTTTGAAAATTCTGAGAAATTCAGTTATACGTAGTTTTTTGTAGGGGTTTTCAGACTTAAACCACTATAACTTAGCCATTTGTTAGCCGATTTAAAAATGTAATAACTTGTTCGAAAGATATTATTCGCCCCTTTAAAAGGAAGAAGGATCAAAAATGTGAAAAAAGAAGATATGTCCGTTTGAATTTGAAAATGTAAGAAACCCAGATTTTCACTACTTTTACCGTTATAAAAAAATAAAACGAAGTGACCCAAACGAACTAATGGCATTGTCGTTGTCCATGGATCCCAACACGATATAATTTTGCATCAAAACGCGTTCCAATGCTTTCGCGATGTATTAGAGAGTTCTTAATTACTGTCTTGGCTACAGTTGTTATCCTTGCGTTTGATCGAAAATCCGATGGTTTGGCTGTTATATGCCAAAATGTCAAAAAAAGAAAAAAAAAAACGTGGATAAAAAACTTAAAGTCAAAATCAGTCAAATGGAAGGTGCTTACACCTGGTAAGTTTTCGCAGATTCTGAAACTAGAATGCTCATAGATGAGAAATATCAAGAAACAAAAAAAAAAAATCGCCGGAGGGATTTTCAAATAAATCGCGATTTAAGTTTACATTTTTAGGGGTTCTTTAGGTTTTCACGATTTTGCTTGGAAACCGCGAGTCCTATGTAAATGGGCCTATAGAAAATTTTGTAGCTGTGAAAATTCTCCACACGATTGACCTTTATAATATATTCGTAGGTTTTACCGTTTTTGAGATATAGAAGTTCAAATGGAGACAATGCACTGACTGTATCGCCTCCTTATAAAACAATGGCATTACTGCAATTTCCCAAATTAAACATTAAATCTTGAAATTAAATCTTGAAAATGGTAAAACCTAGGAAAAAATAAATCATCCAACCTTGTAGGGAATTTTCAGAGCTTTTAATTTTTTCGAATTAACCTATATATTTCAAAAAATGGTAAAACCTACGACGAAACCTAAAGGTCAGTCTTGTAGAGAATTTTTACAGCTACAACATTTTCTTTAGACTCATTTCGATACGACTTGCGGTTTCCAAGCAAAATCGTGAAAACCTAAAAAACCCCTAAAATTGTGAATTTTTATCGCGATTTATTTAAAAACCCGTCCGTCGATTTTTTCTGATTTTTTTATTTTTCTTATCTATGAACATTGCTGTTTCAATATCAGCGAAATCTTCCCATGTGTAAGCGGTTTTCATCAAATGTTAGTTAGGGCGCACTGAGCATGATATTGTTTTATAAGGAAGGGATACAGTCAGTGCATTGTCTCAATTTGAACTTCTATATCTCAAAAACGGTAAAACCTACGAA
Organism: Musca autumnalis; assembly: GCF_047663935.1. Taxonomy (NCBI): domain Eukaryota; kingdom Metazoa; phylum Arthropoda; class Insecta; order Diptera; family Muscidae; genus Musca; species Musca autumnalis. The sequence goes on along the minus strand of NW_027411755.1, from coordinate 122,734,726 downwards.
AATATCATAAGGGTCAATCTTGTGGAGAATTTTCACTGCTGCAATATTTTTCTTAGGCAAATTTACATAGGGCCCGCGGTTTCCAAGCAAAATCGTGAAAACCTAAAGAACCCCTAAAAATCTGAACTTAAATCGCGATTTATTTGAAAATCCCTCCGGCGATTTTTCGAGTTTTCTCATCTGTGAGCATTGTAGTTTCAGAATCTGCAAAAACTTCCCAGGTATCAGCACCTTCCATTTAAATTTGGTTAAGGCACACCGTGCTAAGCCTTAGTGGACCTTTTGCTCAGTTCAATCCCAGGAATAAGAAACGCGAAGGGCCCACTAAGGGTTTCAAATCGCCCGGCCTAATGAATATAGGTGGAATTATGTTGTTTTATAGTTGCTGTTGTTGTGTAGGGTTGATATACACACAGAGAAAAAAATATGATTGATCCAACAATATTCGAAGAGCAAAATATGTATTGTAAAGATATTGTTAAATTCCAAATGTAGAATTGTGATTCCAACAATTGGGTTTTGTTAAATCCAAAAATAGTTTTTGTCAACTGAACAATAGTTCTCTCTTTTCTTCGACAATTTTTTCTCTTCTCTCGCTATTCGATGCCGTGTTGAAAAAAACAATTATGGTGAGTTTTGTTTGTATGACATGAAGCCTTTATCTTTGTTTTTGTGTGTATGTATACCAACAATGAGACTCTTGTTATACCCTATACCACAATGTGGAAAAGGGTATTATAAGTTTGTTTTGGTAAAAATTCATGTAACACCGCGAAATATTCGTCGAAGACCCCTAATGTGGTATACCATTCTTCATATCTCGACGAGATAAAGCGATTTTGAGATGTGTGTCCGTCCGTCAGTCCGTCCGTCCGTCTGTCCATTATAAATTGTAAACACGCTCCAGGTCGCAATTATGGACCGATCGTCACGAAATTTTGTATGGAGGTCGGGTTCAGATCAGAATAGATCCCTATTCTTATTGGTGATGATCGTGAAATATTTAGCGGGTGAAATGGACAAAAAACATAATATTTATCCAATTTTGTAGCGGCTCTGTAGGTCTCAATTATAGTCCGATCAACGCGTAATTTTAAATAAGGTAAGAGTATATCACAAAGGAGAGGCTTGCAATTTGAGATGGCGATCGGATAATATTTAGAGGATTAAATGGACCAAAACTTTTGTGTGAAAATTGTGAAAAATTTTAATATACAGCTTATATCTTAATTCCTGGAAGTAACATTCCGGACAAGTGAGATATACTTGAAAGTGGAACGCTTGACCTTTCAATTGATGCCAATTATGTTGGTGTGCATGATCAGATAACAGAGTTACAGCCTAATATATCCCGTTATTTGTTTTTAGTGTGATAATAAACTCGCTAGAAGTCGCAATTATACATCAATAGTCACGAAATTTTACACCGGGTAAGAGTATAGGTCGAAAAAGATGCCTACAATTTTGAATGATGATCTGATATTCTTTAGCGGGTGAAATGGGACAATACTTTTGTATGAAAAATATAAAAATTTTCATTTTGGTCGATATTTTAATTCCTTGAGGACATATATATTTCGCAAAGTAGCCTACATATGGGAAAAAACTGCTAACCTTCCTCTGATGTAAATTGCAATAAAGTGTTTGCTAGATAACGGGCCTACTGCCTATTATATAATGGGTTCTGTGTAGAGAACCACATTTTTATACCATGCTACATATTATCTCTCCAAAAGTTTATGTAACACCACGAAATATTCGTCCTAGACCCCTTATTTGGTATGCCAAAATTCATATCTCGACGAGGTAAAGCGATTTAGCGATGTGTGTCCGTCCATTAAAAATTGTAAACCGATTGTAACAAATTTTTTAAGGAGATTGGGTTCGGGCTAGAATAGAAATGATTAGGTTTTGGTAATGATCGTGAAATGTTCAGGGGATGAAATGGACCAAAAACAAAATTTTAACCAATTTTGTAGCGGCTCTGTAGGTCAAAATAATAAACCGCAAAATTTTAAACAAAGTTTGAGTTTATGATGAAGAAGAAGCGTACAAACCAACGTGAAGATCAGATAATACTTAGCGGGTTAAATGGACTGAAACTTTTGTGTGAAATTGGTAAAAATTTCAATAACGTAGCGGTAAAACACCGGAAGTAGTAGTACTACATAAGTGGGTTTCATTACATTTTAGTTTGTGTGACCTAAATTTTCCTTTCCTGCTACAAAAATGTCTTTGTCATGCTAGATAACTTTTTGGTAATAAGTATTATACATTACATCTCTGATATTTGATAATTAAATTTTCACAATCATTGAAAAGAACTTCCGTGGAGAGCGTTTGTCCAGGGATAGTGGTATAGGGTATCCCATGGTCGGCTTCGTCCGACTATAGACTTTTCTTACTTGTTTTTATTTGTTTCCGTTTTGTTTCATTCTTCTATCTTCATTGTGCTTTGAGGTTTGGTGTTATACCGGAGTTTGTTATGGTGTTCAATTATTCCTTATGTTGTGATGGGTGCTTGTGGCTTTTTGTTTGTCTTTGTTGTCAGCCAATGCAGCAAACCATGTATTGTGTTCATCAATGATTGCAATATTATACGCGACATTTATATCCAAGTTATGTGAAAAGTGTATTTGAGAAGTATATACACTCAAATCAAAAATTTCTGGGCTGGTTTTCTGGGTTGACAATACTTTTTGTAAACAAAATTAGATTACTTGTTGTGTATTTATTTCAGCTAAAGTCCATATTCAGCGGTTAATAGAACTGATGAGGAAGTTTGGCTGCTTCCGAAACTATAGTCTTCTCTGCCTCCGCTCGTAATAATCAATTTCATTACCCACTGTAAAACATTTTGTTTCTTCAAATTTTGAAGCAACAAAATATGGACTTTAGCTGAAATAAATACACAACAAGTATTATTTTGCAGTCCAACAATACAAAGCCAACAACAATAACAGGCAATCAGCACGGCCTTACTTGTTGACTACGCATAAAGCAAAAACAACATTTTGTTGTGAACTCTGCTTACTGCAAACAACACTACTTATGCTTGTCTTCTTTGCGATGCAAAGACAGCATTAAAAAACAGTAGTGGGTATATGATTTTGATTATTCTGACTCAATTGTACGGTCAACAGATTTAGGAGGATACAGAAAATTTCTCGTTCTGTTTAATTTTCTGGTCACTCTTATTGACCTGTTTATCGATACAGAGTCAGCGGTTAATGGAACTGATGAGGAAGTTTGGCTGCTTCCGAAACTATAGTCTTCTCTGCCTCCGCTCGTAGTAATCAATTTCATTACCCACTGTAAAACATTTTGTTTCTTCAAATTTTGAAGCAACAAAATATGGACTTTAGCTGAAATAAATACACAACAAGTATTATTTTGCAGTCCAACAATACAAAGCCAACAACAAAATTAGATTATTTTTTGAAATTTTGCCTGTAAGGGCGAAGATCATTTTTAATGATTTTTTTATTAATTTTCTCGTTTAGAGTTAAGCTTGATGATCGGAAATTATTTGGAAGTGAAAAAGGAAAGCCAAGGACTCGAACCCACATAGATTATGAAAGTTCCTACAATCGGTATTGTTAACGATTTTTACAATATTGCGGAAATTCGAAAGTTGTTTTTGTTTTCTATGTTTGGAACAAAAGATGGTATTTTTGGATTTGGATTACAATGTTTGAACAAAACAAATACATTTTTTGAACCAAAACAAATATTTTCGTTCCAACAAAAGCGAAAAATATTTTTTCTCTGCGTGTATTGATGTGGTTGTTGGTGGATATACTCGTACGTACCAAAAGTGAACGAAAATTCCTAAATGCCACAGAATTTAGTTCAAATTGTTATTGTGTAAAGAGGTAGAGCTGAAATTGTGAAATTCGTTGTTAGCATGGTTTAATAATAAAGGTTAGCTAAAGCTTCCTGTCAATTTAATTTTTTTCTATTGACTGTTCCTAAAGTACAGTGCACATTGTCAGTTTTGCATGACGATTTTTTGCAGTTATCGATAACTGTCCAACCGTTCAGCAACCACAAAATATGTTGTGGTTGCATGATGAATGACAAAAATGAACGGCCACACTAGCAAGCAACAACAAAGCAGTCATTCAAAACTGACAATGTGTACCCAGCTTAAAACTTCAAAACAATATACACAATGTTTGTATGTGTGTGTGATGTTTGAATAATATGCCAACAAAATTTTAAAAACAATCGAATTCAATGATTTTCAAAATTGTTTTTAGAACATTTGTATGGAAGAAATCCTTCAACTTATTATTGAAACAAACATTTTATCATATCCACAACCCGATTATGTGGAGAAACCTTGCCCCTTCATTCATTTTTCGCGTTTTTTATTAAATGCTCAAAATTGGTATTTTGTAAACAAACCCACGTGTTGCCTTTTTGTTTACTAATTTTGAAGTTTTATGAATTCAGGAAAAACAAGGGTTCTATAGATTTTTTTCATTTAAATCTACCTCTTTACTTATACCATGGTTGTTAGGATAGCAGTTGGCGATTAGAGTGGAGATAAGGAGGAGGTTTTTGTATACGAAAAGTACTAAATACTGCTATAATTGGGTTTGGGAGAACAGATGAAGCTGTAAATGAGTATCGTGGTTGGGATATATTTTTGGATATAGGGATGTCATTTTTGAAACTTATACCTATTATAAGTACTATTTTTGGTACCATTTTGATGTTGCATAAAGGGATAGAGCTGGAATTTCGAATTTTTGCATTAGAGTTTAAGGAGTTTTTGAAGATAAGGAGTTTTTGAATTGTGAAATTAGGCATGGAGGTCTCTAATGATTGAATTATTAAGTTTGTGATTTAAATACGAAAAGTACAGAATGGTACTAAACTTGGTGTTGGGTGAAGCTGGAATTATACAATAAGTGTGCGAAGAATACGAAGGTGCAATAAATTTGGTATGGGGCTAAGGAATAGAAGTGGAATTCAGTAGTGGGATTCTCTAACTACTTAACGACAAAATTAACAACAAAATTTGATAAGTACCGTGAATCGTCGTTAAATGTTATTCTGTACCTACATTTTACCGATTTTTGTAGCTAAGTCCTATCGTTAAATACCGAAAAACATTGCTAAGTTAACGACCAAAAAAAAGTAGTCGCTATGTCTACCAACAAACTTATTTATGTATGTGTTGTCATATTAAAAAGAACAAAACAATTTAATTCAACATTGGAAGAATTAAAAACGAAAATGGCTTTTGAATATGTCGCAATGGAATTAGAAAATCAAGCTGAAATCAATTTTCGAACACAGGAAAGAAAAATTCTAAGGCAAATGGAAGATCCATTCGAATTAAGCGACAGAGAGTTTCGGGTATTATATAGGTTAAAAAAGAATACCATATATTCAATAGTGGATGCAATAGGGAGTCGTTTGGAATCCCAAAGAATTACTGGGATAAACCCTGAAAAAATGGTAAGTGTGTACATTAGGTTAAATCAATTTTGAATTAATTGTATCGTTTAGGTGCTGTCGTCAATTCGTTTTTTTGCTACGGGAAGTTTCCAAAGGCCTATCGGCGAACATTGGGGAATTTCTCTTAGCCAATCGTCAGTCAGCCGATCATTACACAAAGTAACTGATAGCATCAATGAACTCCTTTTGAGGCAGTGGGTTATGTTTCCAAAAAACACATATGAACGAAACATAATGAAAGATAAATTTCGGAACAGTTCCTACCCTTTCGAAGGATGCATTGGTGCTATTGACTGCACGCATGTTGCAATACTAGCCCCTAAGAGAAATGAGGGTGCATATATAAACCATCACGGTTACCACTCATTGAACGTTCAGATGGTAAGTACTTACATATAGGTATATACGATATGAAAATTAAATGTAAAGATATGTTTCCCTTTCAGATTTGTGATCCAAATCTAAGCATTTTAAATGTCAATGCCCAATATGGAGGTTCAAGGCACGATTCATATATATGGGGTTCTAGTCCAGTTCGAATTCTGTTAGAAAGGTCTTTTAATAATGGCGAACGCAGGACTTTTTTAATAGGTATTATAATGGTACATTAACGCTACTCTTTTATACACCCCATACACTAATTTCAGGTGACATGGGATACCCGCTTGAACCTTGGCTAATGATTCCTCTACCAAATGAAATACCTGGAACCCCGAGATTTGCATACAATGAAGCTTTGTGTAAAACTCGAAATTGTATTGAAAGGGCATTTGGTGTCATGAAGAATACATGGAGATGCCTTTCTCGTCATCGTGTATTACAATATGATCCTGCATTCGCTGGAAGAATTGTAAATGCATGTACGGTCTTGCACAACATGAAATGCCAATACCGGGAGCCCACAGTAGATCATTACTATGAAAATGAACCAATAATAAGAGAACGAGAATACATTCCTGAGGGTCAACCGCTTCTGTCTGTTGCTCGACGTATTCAGAACCAAATTATAGAGCAACATTTTTCTTAACTGTATCAATATATAAACTTCCATATACTGTCCATTCTTTTCACATAAAAATAGTATGAATCATAGTTTAAACGTGATGATATCTATGGAGTAATAAATCAAAATGATATACCTATTGGTATTTTTGCAAGATATCTCAACAGTAATGTTAATGTTCTATAAGACCGCTATCTTTTATTTAACTGCATCTAAAAACCAGGAGAGAAAGCAAAAGGCGGGCGACTATATTTTACCCTAAACCACTATGGATACATAACATTTTTATAGGTGATTTGCAAAAATTGGAGATATGTGTAAATACCGACCGTTATCTAATTTATATATATATATATATATATGTATATATATATATATATATATATATAGGGTCTTTGTTGAACCAAATACGTGAAATCGGTTGGTATTAAAGCTATGCCGTTCTTACAATGGATAAATTTTTATTCTCCAATTTTAGCTGAATCGGAAAATAAATATGACCTACGCGTTACGAACTGACGTACGGACATGCATAAATCGACGCATAAAGTGATTCTATGTTTATGCCTAAAAGGAACTATGAGTCTCTCTCTTGTTTCCTTTTTATACCCTTCACCATAGTATGGAGGGTATATTAAGTTTGTTTATACGTTTGTAACGCATTGAAATAATCATTTGCAAACCTATATAGTATATTTATTATTGATCAGTATAAAATTTTGAATCGATCTATGCATGGTTGTCCGTCTGTGGTAATCACTCTAGCATCCACAAAAATTTCGGAAAGATGCGTCTTTTGTTTGCAGGCAGGTCAAGTTTGAAGATGGGCTAAATTGGTCCACCTTCTGGTATATACCCCATATAACGGCCCCGCCCAATTTCAGGTATGATGATGAAATTTTAAATTTATCAAAAGGTAGATTTATTAGAAATACACTACTGTACGGCTTTCCTCAAAATATCCACATTCTCAAATTAAAAAAAATACAATAACAACATAAAATGTGATGCTTATTTCCTTTATTTGTGGTCACTTAAATTTCCAAAAAAAATATGTAATTGTATATATGCATTTTTATGTGGGGTAAGAGCACCAATAGTCTGCACTTTAACCCTTAACATTAAGAATAACATTTTTCAATTTACTTATTCTAATTATGAATTAAAATATAAATTTATTAAACAAAATTTTAAACAATACGTTAATGACATACTTCCTCAAATTAAAATAATCTTATATGTCATTGCTGTTGTTCACCGTTTGATTGAAGTTTCACCGTAGTTGTGTTACAAATTGGGAGTAAAGATTTGTACGTGTACCATCTGCAATTTCAGAAGCAACCTTGTAACGGCAATTAAGCAAATCGAAGAAAACCACCATTTAGTCTCAACATGTCTTTTCAACCATATGAATTGACACCACGTAATTATAAATCTGAAAAAATACAAAAAACTAAAATTGTATCAGCCACAAATTCATCGTTCCTAAAAACGTAAACATTAACATACCAAACACATTTTCTGGTTACTGGTTAAACTGAAATAATCCTCAGTTTTCATAAACATTGTTTAAAATTCCAAACTATAACTTTTGCGAGTCAGTTGCTTTTGCCAAAAAATCCTGTTTACTGTTGTTTTGTTGGCTTACGTTTGTCATAATATTTGAGAACAAGCTGCAAGTTGATCTTTTAATTGTAAGCATGAATGCGTATTAGTTGTAGACGTTTGGTGCATTGGAAGAGCGTAGATGTGCCTGAATATCCGCATCCAATAGGTAGAAGAGTGCTGTAGAAAAAAGAAAGGCAATTAAAAGGGTTTCTCACTTATAGCATGTTTACATTTATGAAATCGAGTGGATTTACACTGTCAATTCCTTTGTGTAAACGTGAAATGAAAACTCATTTGAAATACATTAGACTTCGTTTAACGTATAATCAAAGGAATTGACAGTTGAAATCCCCTTTCGCAAGTGTTAACGTAGTATTAGATTATTCAGTTTAATTAATGATTATGAATTGTATTCTCACCATTTATTATGACCAACTGGTATTAAACAAACCTTGATTGGAGCATATATTTCATCATATGAATGACAAGGATTGTGGTGGCTAGTATTATTTAAGAAAGGTTTTGTGTGTAATCGTCATTATTTTCAGTGTTTAGTGTTGTGGAATAAGGTGTAGTTTTTCAACGAAAGCTGTATGAAAATGTTGTGTTATTATGAAAATAATAATTAAAAATTAAAAAGAACTATTTCATGCATATATTTTTAAAAATGATTACATATTTTAGTAACTAGGTATATTAACAGTTTATAACTATAATTATGCAGTAACATAGAATTTCATATTTCATTAAAATTTATTGAGGAAAACTAATTTTTTGTTATTTTTTATGTAAATAAAGAAGCTTACAAACGGTACACATTTTCACTTTCCAACATCTCTTAAACGATGTTCAATCTTCGTAACACAGTTTTCGATTCTACTCTGTGCAGATAAAATTTCTCCGAGAAAAGAAAAATTGTCAGATATTTTTATCATTGCTTGCGACATATCTTTTTGCGCATTTGCGAGAATCTAAAATATCAAAATTAATGCAGAGCTGATTAATACATAATGGAAGCTAAAGGTGGATAATGGTAGTATATATTCCAGTATATGCATTCCAGTTTTATAATTATTTTTAGCACAAATCCTAGACTAACTCTGACATGATATTGAATTAACTCGATTTATAAATTTGACCTATATTGTCTGATAGGTTATACTATATTGAAGATTCAATATCATTATAACAAATGTTAGTCTAAAAAAGAATCAGACCCTGTATGGAAAAGTGCAGTTTACGCACTTACGGATGTGAATAAAAACAAAACCGTCACTAACGGACTGACAGCCTAAATTTACAATAGTATTTACAAAAAAACTCACCAACATAGCGTCGGCCTGAGTTTTCGCGATATTTAGAAACTCTTCTCGGTTTCCATTGTCTTTTTTCTGTCTTTTCAAAGGCGTTGTTTTTTCCATTGTCTTGGCAACTTTAGATGGTTTAGATGGTTTGGCAGCGTTATATGAATCTGGCATTTCGAAGTCTTCATCTAATGCCTCAATTTCGACGGCACACATACCGACCTCTTCCTCTGGAGTTTTTGTTGTGTCGTCAAGAAAAGCATTCAGATCGTTGGCCTATAATGAAAGTAAAAAAACATGATAAGATATGACATACATAAGTTTGACATAACTGATACATGCTTGTTACAAGTCGGAACTTACAATCTCAATTTCCAAACTATCGGGACAGCTTTCGTTACCCATCATATACTCCCATCCTACCAATCCAACCACACGCTCCTCGATTGGTGTGAGTAATCCTTGTGAAAGTGGCATATTCCCGGTAGCAGCCCTTTCCCTTTTGAGGGTTTTGAATTTTGTGGAAGATTTGGACTTTAAGTCCCTCCAAACCTAGAAATAGGAAATGAGAAAGAAATCAAATAGTACCCGAACTAACACCAAATTTGCAACAGAGACTGCGGGATTTGTAATTCATAATATTTATACTCTAGAGAGGGATGAACAACAATGTAGTAGAAAACCCTTAGATTAACAGGCATATCAGAAAGATCGGACGCTGAGGAGCGTCAACGAAACCCAGAGTATTTTCGGTTCAACTGAGAACGTGGAAGTACGGAACAGTGCAAACAGGCCCGCAAAACACAAGTACCTTTTCAACTGCCCCACCAAAAAACGTACTCAGTGGGCTGTGGTTGCATCTGGATAGATCCAGAGCCAGATTGAGCAGAAGAACAAAAACACAATAAAAAAACACTGTTACAATAACTACAAATACATAACAACTCTTACTCACAGTTTGCCATTGCTCTGCTGTTTTAACTGCTCCCGGGATTTTATTTAATTCCTCCCCAATCGTCTGCCACTTTTTCCGGGCCATTTCTTTTCCATGCATTGCAACATATTTTCCCTCTGCTAGGCCCTTTTCCGCCTCTAAAAATGTCAACAGGGCTGCATGTTGTGCTGCACTGGCTCGAGCACATCGAGATTTTTTTCTTAAATTAAAATAAAAGCCATAAAAAAAATTAAAAATATATTAGAAATAGATTATACTTACTGCTGCGTTAGCTCCATTTTGAAATAAAAGCAAGCGTTCTGTTTTGACGTTTCTCCTTTTCATCGATTTTCGTCGTTATTTTTTACCGATTTTTGCTATCGATAGCATGTTGTTAGTGAATAACACATTCGTTATTTCAACCGATATTTATCGTTGCTTAACAAAATCGGTTCGTTAATTAAAAAATGTACGGAATCCCACTACTGATTTATTACTTTTTTTGTCAGGTTCACTGTTACGAGGTGGTAATACAAAAAGTGTACTAGAAGTATTAAAGATTGAATCACTGGTATTGAAAATTACTATATTATGAAAATCCGCCTTTAAAATATATGAAATGTTTCCACATGTAATACCATGGATTTTAAAAATTTTACCGAATAGTGTACTAATGCTTTCATGACCAAAATTTTGAAAGTTCATGTTAGCGAAAATGTCTTATTTATCAAAGATATAAACCTCATTTTAGACTTATTTTACTGATGAAATAATTTTCAATACTATTTTTTAATACAAATGGCGTAAGACTTCTTGGCAAATTTTATCTTGTTTTTAGAACTTTTTTGACAATATGTCAGAGTTAATATATGGCCAAAACAATGAATATGTTAATAATCCCATATATTTTTGGGCGTATCAATTATCAAATAATTCACAACTACAGTGAATGTTTTGACATTCAGTGATATCACTTCGGTAAGACCAAAAGAAAGAGAATACAATCGGAAACCCTTAGAAATACCATAACATTGAATTTTCAAATATCTTAACCATGGTTTAATAATAAAGGTTAGCTAAAGCTTCCTGTCAATTTAATTTTTTTTTCTTTCGACTGTTCCTAAAACGTCAAGACAATATACACAATCTTTGATGTTTGAATAATATCCCAGTTGTTCAATAAATAGCAATTGTCTACTGTGACATAGTTATGTAACTAGTTACTCATTGATCCTAGTTACTTTACACCCAAAAATGGCACACAAAACAGCCTATAGGAAGGACACACGAGAAAAACATTCCAAGGACCAAATAAACATAAGTTGCTGTATCAAGTAGTAACGCTCTAGTTCCAGTATCAAGGATCAAGACGGACCTGTCATATCCATAAGTATACAAGATTATATTGTCATTTGTAAAATTTTTGCACATCATGCAATAAAATAAAGTGTGGCTAATGCATACATATTTATGCATTTACCCATTTATTTGACTTCAACTTACTAGTAATTTTTAGCTATAATTTCTGACTACCGAATTGACTGGTTACTGGTAATGCAATGAAGGGACAATTGGCTTTCCGAAGACTATCGAATAGACTGGTTACTGGTAATGCAATGAAGAGACAATTGCCTTCACACAACTATCGAATTGGGTGGTTACTGGTAATGCAGTGAGGAGACAATAGACCCCTTCCTATGACATCTCCATGTTAAATTCAACAGTCTATAACATTGAGAGTAGATTGGGTGGTAACTAGTGGTGTTTACCAGTAGCCAGCAAAATTGCTAGTTATTCCCTAGTTACCCGAACAACTGGGATGCCAACAATTTTAAAAACAATCGAATTCAATGATTTTCAAAATTGTTTTTAGAGCATTTGTATGGAAGAAATGCTTCAGCTTATTATTGAAACAAACATTTTATCATATCCACAACTCGATTATGTGGAGAAACCTTGGCCCTTCATACATTTTTCGCGTTTTTTATAAAATGCTCAAAATTGGTATTTTGTAAACAAACCCACTTGTTGCCTTTTTGTTTACTAATTTTGAAGTTTTATGAATTCAGGAAAAACTAGGGTTCTATAGATTTTTTCATTTAAATCTACCTCTTTACTTATACCATGATCTTAACATTATAATTTTCAAAAATATGTTTCAGAAAACATGGAGTCGACTTAGCTATGTCCGTCTGGATAGCTGCCTGGAGAGCACGATAATTCATTCTTAAACAGGTCAACCGATTCGGTCCAAAATTTGGCCTTCGTGATATTTTGTCCAAATTTTGATCAACTTCGAAGATGGGTCATATCGATCTACAGTGAGTGTCAAAAATATTCGGGTTTCAATTTCACCAATAATAACACCTTAGTATTTTAGAAGCCCATGACCAATATCCAAAAAACCAAATACTTAAAAATATGTTGGTCCTGTGGCAATTAAAAAGTGTATGTAACATGGATCCATGGCAACCCTATAAGCGAGAATAACAAAGAAAACGTTGTTAACCCTGTTTTCTATGCGTCAAAAATATTCGGTTTTTGTAACTTTTGTTAAATATTTTGCCAAAAAACAGGTCATTATCGAACTTTTTCTGCAATTTTAGTAGCGCTAAGGAAAAACGCTATCCCAGAAAAGAGAAAACTGGTCATATTTCATTATAAAAACAGCAGAAATAAAAGGAAATTTTGCTTATTTTTGAATATTTAGTCGAATATAGTTGAAATAATGTGCAAAAGTCACAAAAATATAGAAATAGTCGATTTCGTGAAACACATAATCCAGGCAAAACCAAGAACTGGGAGGGAAGGTAGAGGAATCTTCTGAAAAATTACGGCTAAATCGCCCTTAATTTTCTTGAAATTGGTCACTGAGTCCTAAATGACGTTCAGATGATAGAAAGTATGCACTTACATTACAAAAAATTAAGGGCGGTTTAGCCGTAATTTTTCAGGAGATTCCTCTCCCTTCCCTCCCAGTTCTTGGTTTTGCCTGGCTTATGTGTTTCACGAAATCGATTATTTCTATATTTTTGTGACTTTTGCACATTATTTCAACTATATTCGACTAAATATTCAAAAATAAGCAAAATTTCCTTTTATTTCTGCTGTTTTTATAATGAAATATGACCAGTTTTCTCTTTTCTGGGATAGCGTTTTTCCTTAGCGCTAAATTTTAATAATTTGCTATAAAATATAATATTTTTGCACACAGAAACAAAGATTCTGTTCGCAATTACTAAAATGTATACTAAAATTGCAGAAAAAGTTCGATAATGACCTGTTTTTTGGCAAAATATTTAACAAAAGTTACAAAAACCGAATATTTTTGACGCATAGAAAACAGGGTTAACAACGTTTTCTTTGTTATTCTCGCTTATAGGGTTGCCATGGATCCATGTTACATACACTTTTTAATTGCCACAGGACCAACATATTTTTAAGTATTTGGTTTTTTGGATATTGGTCATGGGCTTCTAAAATACTGAGGTGTTATTACTGGTGAAATTGAAAACCGAATATTTTTGACACTCACTGTACTCTTTCGGCAAGCTTCTGCAGAGTATTTGAAAAATGTCCAGCAAAGTGCAGTTTAAGACATCTCTGGATAAGCTGTGTAAGCTTAAGACCTCAATGGTCATGGCTTCACTTCCTTTATGCTAATAATTTAGATATAAGTAAAAATATGAAATAAATAAATTAATAAATAAATAAAAAGAACTCTCTAGAAACGCTTTGCTATTTTGCAACAAGTGTTTTCGGGGCCCCATTACTACAGTAGGAAAGTCTATACTTCCAGAGAAAATGGCCCGAAAGCTGTAAAGATCATGTGTAGTGGCCAGTACGCACGACAACTTTCGAACCGGACACTGCGTTGGTCCAAACTTTGTTTATCGCAATATTTCAGCGTGCCTCAAATTTCAAGAATTTTAGCTAAAGTGGTATGCTCGAGTTTTCTTGAACGGAGCAACAGATTTGGTCCAAACTTTGGATTTAGTAAGATTTTTTCCAAATTTAGTTTTTGCTCGAATATGGGCCATACTGGGGTACCTCCCTCACAAACCTTCAAAATAGTTGTTTAAGTGCAGTATAAGGTAGATTTGATGATCTTTAACATTTTTTACTGAAGGTATTCGTTGTGTTTAGAGCGGTATTATATTTTTGTGTGCATGTCCATATTTCCTGACATAAGGGTCCAAACGGTGAAAATTATACTGTGGAATTGAAATGACTGGTGGGCGCAATATCTTTTAAAAGGAATGACTCCCAAAATAAGATCTACTCCCAAAATGAACTATGTCGGTCCAGTCCTTTTCTCCATACCTCCTCCGCAACATTTTTGATCAATGATACAAATCCATATTTTGTTCATACGTCCGAAAATGGCAACAAATTTCTGAAAATTTCCTAATAACTAGTTTTTGGGTTAAAGGATTTTGGCTGTGTAGCCGCTATTCGATCTGTCCATAGACAAATGTTTCAATTCACACCTGCTCAGGGTATATTCCTGTTCGCAAAGTAGATTGGTACTTGCTGAGATTTTGACGAAGAAGAACCTGTTTCCGATCAATTTTTAGATTTCGTTTGTCGTCACAAAGTCCTTTACTGAAGGAGGAAAAATTAATATTTCTAGAAATGTGCATCCATTGAAAGTGCTTCCCAAAATAAAATTGCTGTGGGTTTCTGTGACGTTTTCTTCTGGTTTTATTCAAAGAGTAATCGACAGAAAAATCCCTGAGGATGAAATTCATTGTAATTTTGAAATATTGGAAATAATATGTGACATGTAATAATATGACATTTACTAATTTGTAGCAAGAGACCAGTTTCAAATAATCTCAACGGACGACATTTCGGTGGAACAGAAATTATATCATCATAATTAAAATCGTCCATCCTTTTTATGATTCAGCTCGTAATAGTACGTTTATTTATAACCGGATTTAACAAACCCACTGGGTTTCAAATGTCAATTCCTTTGCGTATACGTCAAATAAATCCTGATTAAGAAAGTTAACCCTGCAAAAGGCTATAATATAAACATGGCCTTACACGTTCTTTTTTGGCATCTTAAATTTTTGCACAACAAACGCATCAAAATACGTTTTTTTAATTATGAATAAAAAATATGACAAAACATTTTTTTTTATTTTGTTAAAAAAAAAGAAATAATGTCGAAAAGAGATTACAAGAGAGAAACATTGTCGATTACTCTATCCATCGGTAGTCTATAAAATAGTCAATATATTACACGCCGCATTACCTGTAACTAGTGAAATGACATGATAGGCAGGAAAGCCCATTTCCAGTGGCAAAAGCAGGCTATAGGCTATTTTGTGTGCCATTTTTGGGTGTAAAGTAACTAGGATCAATGAGTAACTAGTTACATAACTATGTCAAAGTAGACAATTGCTATTTATTTAACCCAGCGTTTACACATGCCAGTGACAGTTCGAAAAATTCAATACATACACAATATTTTACTATCACAATTACATTTTTTGAATTGTCGACTCCACTGGCACTAGGTTTTTCATGCCAGTCAAATTTTGAACTGGCTGCCAATGATATGTCGAAAATGAAAAAATAGTTGCCGAGACTATTTTTTAATCCATGTACATTTTTGTTTCTTTTAAGAATGTAAAGATTTAATGCATATTTTCAAAAAGGTTATGAAATACAAATAATACATCTCGGTAGCTGCAATATATTATTATTTATTAGCGTATTCCATCAGGAACATAAACTATTTACATAGAATCTCCATCTTACTCTATCCGAAGCAATATATCTTAACTCATTAAAAGATTTTCCAGTTTCATTAAGAATGGTTCTTCGCCAGGTGGTTTTTGGCCGTCCCCTGCTGCGATTACCCTGAGGATTCCAGCTCAACGTTTCGTGGCATACATCGTCAAAAAGCTTGCGGAGTGTGTGTCCAATCCAGTTGTATTTACGTCGTTTTATTTGTGTGTTTATATCTTCTTGTTGAGACAGTTGAAGAAGGTCTGCATTTGATATGGTTCATGATACAATGATACAAGGTAACCTCACGCTCAGAGCTCACAGAGTTGTATTCGCTTTGCCGTCCCTTCATTGCCAAACTCATTTTGACAAACTTTGTATGTATATGTAAAAACGTACATACGTCAGGTTTATTTACATTTCAAATCTGAAATCAATTTAATTTTAAATTTTTTAATTAAACAATTTCAGACCATTTGGAGTCGATTTTACCTTGTCTGTCCGCCCGCCTGAAGGATAACTCTCGAACGGATCTGCTGATGCGGTCCAACTGTCGGTCCTTGTCATATTTTTCAAAATTTTAATCAATTTCGACAATATGGCAGTCCACTTCTTCCGGTACATCCCACATAAAAGTTCAAAGATTTTCGCTAAAGTGGTGAGTACGATAACTCACGAACGGATCAACTGATTTTTGTCAATAATTAATCCTCGCAATATTTTTTCCAGACATAGATTAAGGATGGACTATATCCAATCCTTCGAGTACCTCCCCACAAAATGTTCGCTTAAGGGCTGTTCGAGAATCGTTTTTAAATTCCTTGTGGTCCTGTTTACAGTGATATGATGTGTTTCGTGATCAAGTCCATGCTTCCAGACATGTTTGTCCAAAAGCTTTAAAAATCCTATAGTGCCCAATATAAATGACTGGTGGTCACAATAATTGAAAAAGTGGCAGACATTGGTCCAACCTTAACAAATCGGAATATTCCTCTCAAACATGGGCAAGTCCTTGCTTCCTGAAAAAATGCTACGGTGACAAACTAAAATGGCTGTTTGGCAGGAGAACTATCGAAATGACTCCCCAAATTAGATAGTCATGATTAAGATGACAAAACATACACATAAAAACAAGACATACACAGATGTTTTCCTATGAAATATATGTATGCTTTTTATTCTTGTAAATTATAAAAAACCATGCATTTTTTATCTTTAAAAGAATACAATATTCTCACAAAGTTAAAAGATTTTCAAAAGTTTACATCTTTTGGGGGCAGCTGTGGTATTCTTCTTTCTGGCTTCAAAGGCCTTTTTTAGCATTATAGCGCTGTTGGCAGCAGCTTTGGTGGCTTACCCAATTCAACGTTATTTTTCTTGACGATAGCTTGGCAATGGTATGCTTGTCAGCATTAGGAATCGACAAATCCCACGGCAGCGAGAAAAGAGTCTCGCCCAGCAGCTGCCAACGCACCAACAAACCCATGATACAATGATACAAGGTAATCTCATTTCAAAAAACCGTCCTTGAGCTGTCACATACAACCCTGTGTCGAGTATACATAAATGTTGTTTTTGTAATTGTATGCCAATGACAACAAGACTTTTTATTTATTGTACATAATTGAATGATGATTGAGGAAATAAAAAGTCAAGTGATATCGCGAAAATATGGTCGTAATTCGGGAAAATTTGTGTTAAGTTTTCATTTTCGATCTTTTATTGGTAAATGGTGGACGTTTCTGTGGTTGCAAAATGATACGTTTGGAAGGACTTGCCAAGAAAAATGGTGAACAGCATGCCCAAAACGGTCTGTGAAAATATAGAAATTAAGAAATTGTGTGGAAATTCGCTAAAATTAAAGCTAAATGTAAACTCAGATCGACATTTCGTCCTGACGACACGAAAGTAAATTGTGGAACACAACATTAAACAACATTTATTTTGTTATTCTAGCTAAGCTATTGCAGAGTTTAGCAAACGCAAGCAAGGTCAGTTTTTATTCGGAAAACAAGCAAATCAAGGAAGACAAACACTGTCAAGTAACCCATTCCCCCTGATATCATCAACAACAACAAGCCGGTAAGTAATTATGCCGGAGAGATGATAAATGGATTTATATTTATAAATTTATTGAATGTGTGCTGCTGCATAATGGTGTACTGCTCGTGTTGTTCGTGTTGTTGCACG
Organism: Musca autumnalis; assembly: GCF_047663935.1. NCBI lineage: Eukaryota > Metazoa > Arthropoda > Insecta > Diptera > Muscidae > Musca > Musca autumnalis. The sequence continues at coordinate 122,716,473 of NW_027411755.1, read as the reverse complement.
TATTACCCGTTTCCGTGGCATGTTCTGCGGCGGTCGTATGCTTGCCCCATTCATGCCCCAACATTCATGTAACAACGCGAAATATTCGTCGTAATTCATATCTCGACGAGATAAAGCGATTTCGGGAAGTGTGTCCGTCCGTCCGTTAAAAATTGTACGCACGCTACAGGCCGCAATTATGAACCAATCTTCACAAAATTTTGTATGGAGGTCGGGTTCAGACAGGAATGGACCCCTAAAGTTTCTGCCGATGATCGTGGAATATTTAGGTGGTGAAAGTGACCAAAAACAAATTTTTATCCAATTTTGTTTTGACTATGCCGCCATGGTAGTATGATCGGCGCGAAATTTTAAGTAATGTTTGAATTTACGATAAAGAATATGCCTGATAATGGTCAGATTATATTTAACATGTTAAATGGACCAAAACGTTTGTGTTAAAATTGGTAAAATTGTTAATATAATGACTATATCTTTATTTTCACCCACGGAAGTTATATTTGAAAGTGGAACTCTTGACCTTTCCATTGATACAAATTAGGTGATGTATGTGGTCAGATAACAGTGTTTTTAATGCTGGGACCCCACAGTTTTAATTGTGCAGTGGAATAATAATCACGGTAAATATCGCAGTTATAGCTCAATGCTGAAACATTTTTGCACGAGGTAAGAGCTTTGGTCAATGAAAATGACAATCATCTTGGATAATAATAGGTTAGTAGTTAGCGGGTGAAATTGACCCTCATTTTGGTGGAAAAATATTTAAATTTAGTTTTTGTTCAATATTTTGAATTCTTGGGGGCATATTCCAACAAAATAAGGTACGCGAAACTTAATTTCGAAATCATTATGATTGTCCTTCTTTCCGGCGGTACAAGTTAAGGCAATACTTCCTGAGATAATGCCCTAAAAGCATCAAGAAACCTTGACGACACCAACTAAAATGACAAATCAGCATGATAACTCTAGCAAAGAGTTTCTGATTTTTGCAAACTTTGTATAATTTATTTGCCGAAGGTTGTTTCACGGTTCATATTACAACCGTACATTTTTTTCCGGAGTAATTTCATAATTCCTAACTGATGCTCTCTTTGGTCAATTCGGCAAAAGTCACATAATGCTATTTTTAAATGCTTTTAGTTTCGTTTTTAATACAAATTTTAAAACAAAATATTACGTGACGCAATAATATAAAATAAATTCCGTGCAAATATAATGTTCAGGCAAGTGGTGTAGGGTACAACATGGTCGGCCCCATTCGACTATAGCCCTCTCTTACTTGTTTTTATTTAGGATTGATTGTTGCTTGCGATTGAACGATCAATGATTTATTTGTACCGGATTGCCAAATGTTTTACGGTCATCGGCAACACTGCATCAAATCTATGCTGCCTCAACAACAACAACCGAGTCCATCTACACCTTATTTTCACGCTACACTGATTTTCGACAGTAATAAAATATAAAACATATAACAAAAGGCATCAAGTTATAACTATATTTAATTTTTGGACTTTCATTGATTGTTTGGTTCCATTAGCATTATGTTAGTGTCTCCTAAAATAAATGTTTACCAGCGAAAAGCTTATACACTGTGGTCGTGGTATATGTTATTACATAGCCTTTTCCCACTCGGTTTATGAAGACGTTCCTTTATAAAATAAATTTTTTTGAAATTCAGTTTTGGAAATTATTTATTCATTTTCAAACGATCTCTTTGTTAGGTGTACAATTTGAACGTCTCCGTGCTGGCCGTGGTACCATACGCGATTATAGCCGAAGACGTTGGCGCCTTACCGTATACCACGACGGTGAAGATTTGCTTTGTGCTTTCCGTAACATCCCCGGCATTGAAGTTATAAGCGTTTACAAGATGAGCTTGTTCATATTCGTGGCCTTGTTACTTTGTCATTTCAACCTAATCTACATTCACTCGCCTCAACAATCCCAGATGACCAACACAAGTTTGTGTGCGAGGCGATCAGAACATTGTCCATTGTTCGTCAATCATCTGCTTTGTTGCTGACAAGCGTACCAAGACTCTCGCTAAGAAAAACAACATTGAATTGGATAAGAAATACCTTGCTGTTATTATCAATAAAGGTGCTGCCAACCGTTCTAAAATGCTGCAGAAGGCCTTTGAATATTTAGGAAGTTTTTAAGTTAATTGTGAGAATATTTTCGCCATAATGCAACAATACTATAAAATCAACATAATCTCTTTGTCTAATAAAACAACTTTTATTGACAGAAATAAAAATTCAAATCTCAGTCCTTTTTATGGTGGTCTAATATAAAAGAGATTCACATTGCTGAAGCAGTGTAAAAAATTAAAAAGATTACATTATTTGGGCACCAACAAAAGTCAGAATTATCCCTCCTTGGTCGTTTTTATCTTTTTTAGTAAAATGAGCTGTTTTTATTAGATGCGAGTCTTTAAGAAACCATGTAGATATTCTATACGACGATATTTACCTTTTATATCTGAAAGCAGTTAGCAGATATGTATGCCTACAAAATGTAAAAATGAAAAACGATTAAACTGTATTATATTATTAGCAATTATTTAATATGCCATTATAGAAGAGATGAGAACGAATGTTGAAATACAAATTAAATTAACAGTAGTATATTTTTAAGATGGAAAAATATTATTATTATAAAATGAATGTAGATTAAGTTTTAAGGTAATAAAGATAATACATTTGAGAATTAAATTTACAATGGTTTTGGTTAAATTTGAAAATGAAATATACAATGGTTTTGATATACAAAAAAATGTGTATAACTATAGCTATAGAGTACGAAAATCTCCAACATCTTTTCAAAGTTTTATTTTTTTAAGTTTTGACTGACTTATTAATCTATTTTTTGCTTTAGTAGTTTTTATATTTTGATTGAGATGTTTTATCCTGAAGTACATTCGGCATTTAAAGAAGTACTTCTTAATTTTATCTGACAAATTAACATTATGACTCAAATTTAAAAGCCGGCTTTGGAGATTAAAATTATGATCTATGGTAGAGCCGTTTATAGAGATGAAGACACGTTCAAGACTCCGTATATTATTTAAAAAAAATTGGGTTGGTTTCTTCAATGATCCTTTTGAAAGTGTGTCAACGAACGAATTTGTATTAATATTTTCTTCGTAGTCAACTAAATGCAGTTGTTTAATTATGTAGCCTGCCACATTTTCAAGAGCGTCCCCTTGGGTTAGCCCAATGTCATTAATCTGAGATGATACTTCTTCAAAATTTTCATCTTCAAATTCTTCGTTTTCAAATGGTGCCGGAGTTTCGAGATGCAATGGATCATTTACTGTATCGTTCCAAGTGGCGCTTGAGCATGAAGGTAGTTCTATACAATCTTCAAAATTGCCATCTTCAAAATCTTCGTTGTCTAATGGTGCCGGGGTGTCGAGATGTAATGGATCATTTACTGTATCGTTCCTACTGGCGCTTGAGCATGAAGGTAGTTCTATACAATCTTCGAATTGAAATATTTCCTTCTGAGAGCTTCGAAGATCCAGATGATCGTCAACGGTTTTGAAAAAATTTACATTTGCTTCAGGCGATAGGGGTACACAATCTGTCGAATCATTTGCTACATTCTTACCTTCCTTCAGAATTTCCGTATTGCGTGCTGAAATATATTAATAATATCGTATCAACATATTAAAAGTTAATGAGTTTCAGTAAGATTTGCCGACAGAGATATACCCTGTAAAAAACAACATATTCCAAGCGATACGAGACTTGTCTTTAAAATCACTTGTGCGACAAATTTCGAGTGGGAGAAGGTTCGATATAGTTCATATTGGAAGAAATCAGTTCATCCGTTTGAGAGTTTTCCTGCGCTCCAGCTGGACGGACGGAAACAGGTTTCTTCCAATCATACTTGAGGTTTGCAACCATTATATCGAAGATGCATATAGCCTGAGGGCATAAAAAGAATGATTTAAAACTTGCCTAAAATATATTTTCTCATCCTATATTTAAATTGTTTTGGAGATGGATGATCATCATACCTCCTTTGCTTCTTATAGCACCAAAAAAATTTTCCAATACATCCTGATTGAGGCGGTACGTCAATATATATTGCATATTGTATTTTTCTTTTAGGTATCCGTAAAGCATTTCTATTGCATTACTTGACATTATTATTCCCTTTTGAAAAAATTCGAGTGAGTTCCTGTTTGGTAATATCGGCTGTGCCATTATATCTTTCATTTTTTTCAATATTTCGGTTTGTTGTTCAATTTTAAGTCCAAACGGTTCCTGAAAGGGTATTTAGAATGCCACAAGGGAATATGTATATGTTTTTGTTATATACCTTTCCGGGATAATTGAAAGTGTTAATGTTGGAATTCATCAAGTCAAACCAGTCATTAACCAACTCAAAAAATTCGGCTGTCTCTTTGGGTTTATATATGTCAAATCCATGAAAATCGCAGCGTCTAATTGCTTTTGCGGTCGTGTTTGAGAAGAGTTGCGCTGCCAGCTTCACTTTTTGGCGCGCTACCAAAAGTAGAATAAAATTACAAATTCTAATAACACAATGAAACAATATACTAATTTGCTAAAATTACAGAGAAACAAAACAGATTATACATATCGCTCATTTACTAATAAAGTGGCACATCTCAAACAATCCTGTTTCGTGAAAAACGCTTTTTAAGTTGGCGATTGAAATTTGACTTCCCTACCTAACAACATTATTATTACACAAAAAGTAAAATAACTACTTGGCCCTTAATTTTCAACCTGATAGCCAGATATCGTTTCTGTGCAAGATCAAGCATGATTTGAAGTGTTTTAGTGCTTCATAACCTCAAAAACGTTTGTGTTGAAACTCGTAGTAAAAGAGCTGCAACTCGTCGAGTTTTAGAGATATCGGAAGTGGTAGAAAGAATAGAAATACTGAAAACACATTTTTTGAGTTACGTCACTCTTTGAGTAAATGAGCGACTGTATGTAAATGGTGATTTGAGTATAATTACGAAAGGAAAATAGTACGTTTAGATTTACGAAATCCACTCGATTTCAAAATGTGTAGCGTATACGTCAAATATGATCTTCTGGGTTTATAAATTGATGATTACACTAGTACTTGGCGAAAACTTTGTTTTGACCACTAAATTACGGTACAAATTTCGTAAGCGTTTTAATACTGCTGATTTTTGACGGTAACCAAAAAATGAGTAAGAGATTGTTACTACAGATAAGTTTGCCTCTATCGGCCGAACTTTAACCCTTTTTCTTCTTTTACATAATCGTTTTGTGTTTCATTAAATAATTTTTAAAAATGTGTACATACCAGTACCAGACACAGTAATGTGTTCCTTATTTATTTTGTATGCTATTGACATATCGCTACAGGATGTATGTTTTAACAAATCTACAATAGTCCTTGTAGTTATGAAATCATCATTGATTATGAATCCTTCATCAATGTAATGATTCCTTATCAATTTAAGGAGGTGGGGAGCATCGGCAAATACAAATATCCTTTCCTGCATATTTATTGGATTTTGGAAATATGGACGATCTGCAGGATATATTATTATATAATGAATACAAACACTTAAAAGAATGACCATACCTTTATTGACACCTATCTCATTCCAAAAAGCTCTATTTGATGAGCCCATATCAGAAACTATACCCACTACAATATATCCAGCGTCACGAAGTTCTTTCAAAATACACTTTAGAATGTCAGCTTTCATTGGTCTGTCAAAATCATAATAAACGGGTTGTTTCCACGATTTCCACAGACCTCTGGCCATGACGACTTGGACCGTTTCACAAGGTTTTCTCACGAAATCACCAACATTGTCATACTCGTGCGTTTCTAATATTTTCATTTCATCAAAGGCGAGTATACAAATTTTATCCTCTTGGCTCATATTTGTTGCATGGGCCATAAATTTCACTGCAACTTTTAAAATACCTTCATTTATATTAATTTTTGAGCACCAACGATGTAATGTGGCAATTGATGGCAATGGAAATCCTTTTTGATATAAATGATTATAAGCTCTTGGTCCCGCTGCATGCAGACAAATTGCATTTGAAATATCGTCCAAGGTATAATGAATCGCCTTAGGTGTGATAATTTTTTTAATTTGGCCTTCGGTGAAAACTGATCGCATACATTCAACAACTTTATTGGCTTGTTCTAGTTGAATCTTAACTTCTGTTAACTCCCTTTGCAACGAAGTTGCCAAGTCCTTATACTTTTTCAACTCCTCGTTCATTTCACAATAAAGGTGAATGGGTCTAAATGGACATTGGTAAATAATAATATGCAACAAAATATAGCTCAAGTTCTGAGATGGAAAATTCCTTTTGGTGGTCAAAGTGCTTGGTGGGTATATTATGAATTGGTATGCACGCAGAACGTCGGGGGTTCGATTCCCCGGCCAGGCAACATCAAACATTTTTTAACGGTGGCAAAATACTACTGAGTAATGTTGACGACATTTCCTGAGTATTTCAGCCATGTAAACCTTCTCTACAAAAGTGGTGTCTTAGACACGCCGTTCGGACTCGGCGATAAACAGTAGGTCACATATCATTGAGCTAAATACGAAACGGGGTGCACTCATTGATATGAGAGAAGTCTCCCTTGTCCCGTATGGGATGTTGTGGAACAATGTTGTTGTTATCTCTAATTTTGGTGAATATTTCAATGAATGGAAATGGATTTTAAAAATATTATTCAAATAAGTTGTGTTTGCGAATCAAAACTGTTTATATCATCAATGGTACTCCGATTATATACTATTTTCTTTTTTGAATATCAGTATATGTCTCCCAAAAAGAAGAAAAGAACAATGACGTTAACGTGTTTCTTAAAAGAAATAGTGGAAAAGGACTACTAAATCAATAGTATATCGACTTCATTGATTGATTTGACTGAAGACATGTCCTTTCAGAAATCGCTAAAACAACAGCGATCAATAATATAACACTATGCAACACTGAAAATGCAAACAACTTCTAGTATGTATTTTTTGAAAGTACATATTTAGACTACAAAAACCCTAGTAGGGTTTTGTCCTGTCAGATCCAGTTCGGAGTTGATGGCCTCATCTAAACCGGGCTAAAACTGAACTTTTTGCATTTATCAGGCCTTTATCCCAGAAACGAATAGGAGTTTGACCTTTCACAACACGTATTTCAAACACCATTTAACCATGTTTAGATGGGGTCATAAAATCCGTGCTGGATCTGACACAACAAAACCCAACTAGCATTTCTTATCGTTTGGATCTGTACTTTCAAAAAATCGTATCTCCGTATTGTTTGCACAAGGTTACCTTAAAAATGTTGCACAGTGTAATGCTAATAATTCCTGGTGCCTTATATGCAGTCAAAAGTTCGTCTCACGGCTGGTCTGTTCTTCGGATGTTCTTTATATACTCGCCAAGGGCTTTTGTCCTCAAAAGCAAATTTCGTCCGTAATTTGCTTGTTATATAGTGGTTCTACTTACTCAGTTTGAACTTCCTTGCTTTCAACATTGATCCGATTTTCATAAGCAAAGATTCTAGAATTGCTTTCAACATTGATCCGATTTTCATAAGCAACGATTCTAGAATTAATTGTTATGGACGTATATAAATAGGTTTGTAAGTAAATATAGTGGAAAGTGAAAAGCTGTTAACGTATTTGTTGCCTAGATATGTATGAAGAAATATCAATAGAGTTTTTTTGCACTTTGAGTTTGATGATCTGTGTAAGTAAAGTCGAATAGATCAAACGTGTGGACTTTAATCATATGTATTTTGCATTTTGTATGTTTTGAGTTAATCTTCTCACAAATTGTGTCACTTGTCACAACCTTAAGTTCCGCTGTAAGCGCTACAGTTATACTGAACTATCGGCCTTTTAACAGTATCGGACACGTTTCCCGTGTCCACAGTGTCTAATGTAATACTAATGTCTGATGAACTACTTCTAACTGATTCGTTTAGTTGTATTTTTGTCCTAAGTAAAGCGAACACAGCTTTTCAGAAGATTTTTGCACAATCGATGCGTTATAACTGCAGAGAAAGCTATCATATCCGTCTGTGGTGATGGAGTATCACTGTAGGGCTTACAACAGAACTTGAGATTCTCCTACTATTTATTTTTGTTGGGAATATGAAAAAGGACAATGGCCCTAAACGTATAGGTTTCCTTCAAGAAATTCCCAAACAGGGCAAGTTGAAACTCGATCAAGATCACCCCATATTGGCTTTAGAATTCATAAAAGGACATAACACATGGAATTTTGTCGCTACAGTTGTTGTATTTGTAGATTACAGATTTTTGTGGGTTTCACGATCCAGTGTAGGTTGACTAGTCAATATAAGTACTATAACTGTCATTATCAACTGTCATTGATTATCTTAAATACAGATTTGGTTTCATTTTGTTAAAAAATATCAAAAATATTTTTACAGTTTCACGAGGATTCTCTGTTGTATACCAACTTTTGCGATATAAATTTTGGTATTTTTGGGTTCGAAAAGTACATTTCCTAATGTATGCAAATATTGCGCACTTTTAATTGTTATTACCGAAGACAACCTTCGTGTCTATCAAAAAAAAACTAATTGTTTGTTGTTTTCAATTAGTTAGAGTGTTTTTATCCCTAATACATTTTGGTTTCAACGTCGTATACTAATTTTTGTGACAGACTGTAACTGCGGTCACATGACTGTCTCCATATCGAACAACTAAACCAGGAAGGAACTTCAGCCTATCAAGCAGGTTTAAATAGTATTCGCACTGATGTAGTCGCAGATGTCATCAACTATCGCAGCTGCCACGACCAAACAGAGTGGTTTTGGCTAAACTACGCTAGGGATAGTGAAGCCCCTTTAATTCCTGTAGGGCAAGGGTTGATGACACCGTGCAAAGCATATGCTCAGCATGTGGCACAGGCCCCCACAACACATTGCACTATTTCAACTGTCCTTTCAAACCTACTGAACTCAGGCAGATAAGCAGGAAATCGACTTAGAAACGTTAAATAAAAACCCGGTTATAACCACAGCAACAAGATCGTCCTGTGATAGACGGAAGGAGCTGAATACGTTTACCATTTTCTTTTACAGGCAAGGATCACAACAGAAGTGTGATATAACAAAAGATGGAAGCCGAACTTAGTAAAAGTGCAAAAAATGACAAGAGAACACTCTTGAAGGGACATTTTAGCAAGTAATTACCTGAAGTACAATGATATAGCAGAAATTGAACAGCGTATTAAGAGAATTCATGCACTGGGTGGGAGGACGAATACATACGGATTGAAACCTCAGTCTGCTAGGTCTCTTGCAAGATGGCGAAGGTGTTGCATAAGCAGCTAAATACTTCAAAACATAATGGGGGTTATTCTGGATGTAAATTCCCCATGAGTGTTCCCACTCTCTTCTTTAAAGGAAGCGGCGGAAAGACAAAAAACAATTTTCATCATTATATTGACCCAATTATTTTAGATTTCGACAGCGAACATAAATTAATGTCTAATAAAGAATAAAAAATATTCGATTTCGACGACTGGGCTAATTTCTTCCCATATATGGCTTCATATCTGGCAAAGATCTGTATTGGTAAACGAGCACTATTGCTTAAACAAACTTGTCTGACTCACACTGCCTTCTGTATGTGTACAGCACGTATGTTTTGTATATAAACTTAATAAAATCTTACTCAGATCTGCCAGGAATGGTCGGGATTTCAAATGGTTCATTATAATCATTGGAACCCACAACATCTTCAATACTGCAAATACATTAAACAGTAACTGAAATAAAATATTTCCAAAAACTTACTATTGGACTTCGGATTCATCTGTCCTTGATACCACAAAGGGTAAGGCACCTGACTGCAAGCATTTCCGTTTTGGATAATTCATAACATCCGAAGGTAAGAAGTGGTCTCCACATATATATTCTTTACCTGTGAACTTCATTCCACATGCCTCTGACCATTTCCTTTTTAGGTCTTCGCATTTCGGAATGGTAAAAAAAGAACCATTACCACCACATTTCTTTTTTTTACATAAAACACACGTCTTCATGTTATTTTTTGTGAATTTCCGTTCAAAATAAAAAAATCATACAAGAAAACAATATTTTTGAATTTGAAAATTCAAATATAACTGTCATGCGTATGTATATTTTAACATATACATACAAAGTTTGTCAAAATCATTTTGTCAATGAAGGGACGGCATAGCGAATACAACTCTGTGAGTTGTGAGCGTAAGACTACCTTGTATCATTGTATCATGCAACAAACCTATACTGCCACAAAAATATCAGAATTCAACGTGATGGGTTGACAAACATTGGACAATGGATTCGACAGAAGAGCTTCTTGAGTGGGTCACGCAGCAACTCGCTGTTTCTTTAGATTTAAGAAGGCGAATGCAGATTCGGTCTATATGAGGAAACGCAATCATAGGCACCACGGGTCAATTTCCACATACTAATCTTGTCAACATTCATACTTAGAATGCTTTTTGCATCGAATTTGCAATTGCTTTTTGACCAGAGCGGTTAGTACCACAACACAGACACGGGGGATAGGAATAACGCCTGTAACAAAAGATATATGAATATAAACTCATTCATTTTCGCTGCAACCCAATGACTTACTGGCCTGGTGGTACCACGCTTATTACAACGCCTTAATTGGTAGATGTTTTGTCATCAGGGCGAATGGGTGCCATGAACACTGCTTGCTGACCATCTTTCATGATTTGCCATTATTTTCCAGTTGTCTTGCGTTGGCTAAACTCTGCAATAACACGAATAACAATAAAAAACATTGAAGTAATATTTCACATTGCAGAGAAACAGTTATTTTTGCGATTTTTCACTGAATTTCCATATATCCACATAGACCGCGTGGTCTTCTTCATTTTTACTTACCGTTTTTCTTGGCCTTTTCCCAAAATAACGAATATTTTATTATGTTTCAATAAAATTGAAATCAAAAATCAATTTCTTGAAAACGTAAACAAACAGTTTTGTTATTGTTGTCATTGACATACAATAACAAAAACAACTTTCATATCGTTTCATGCATGGTTGTATTTGACAGCTCAAGGACGGATTTTTCAAATGAGATTACCTTCTTATTCTGCCATGGATATGGTTCTTGGCCACCATATTTTAAGAATGTTGCGAAGACATCTGTTGGTGAAAACTTGCAGTTTATTCTTAATATTTTCATTCACTAGCCAGGTTTCAGATCCATACAATAGTACCGACTTGACGCAGGCATTATATATGTGTAATTTGGTTTTTGGAGAATATGCCCCAGAGTTCCATATATTTTTTAGGCTGCAGTATGCGCTTCTGGCTTTTTGGATGCGCATGTCGACGTCGACAATTGCTCCGCCGTTCGGGTTGATGTTGCTGCCAAGATAGCTAAAGTTATCTACATTTTCAATACGTTTCCCGTTTAGAAAGAATGTAGGGGTTTGGTTTGATTTAACATGCATACATTTCGTTTTTTCGGCGTTTATGTGTAGGCCAAATTTTGCTGCTTGCTCAGATAATTGATTGATTTTCGATTGCATATTTTCTTTGGTAGTAGCAAGCAACACGATGTCGTCGGCATATTCTAAATCTTCGAGGTTATGATGTAGTCTCCAAGGTATGCCTTTGTTTTGATTTATTGAATATGACAATATTTCGTCTAACGTGGTTATGAAAAGGAGTGGAGAAAGCAGACATCCTTGTTTAACTCCGCTGATAGTTTTGAAAGCTTCGCTAATTTTGCCGTTGTGAAAGACTCTCATTGCTGAGTTGGTATATTGTGCTTTTATAAGATTTATTATTTTTGTAGGGACGCTTTTTTTCTCAAGTGCCTCCCAGATTTTTTTCCTATTTAGAGCGTCGAAGGCCTTTTCAAAATCAACGAAGGTCAAATATAATGGCGTATTGAACTCGTTGCACTGTTCGATTATCAATCGCAAACTATTTATTTGGTCCACACAGGAACGGTTAGGTCTGAACCCTGCCTGTTCTTTGCGAAGGCATTTGTCAAGTGGATCGAGTATGCGGGTGAGTATTATTCTGTTGAAAATTTTGCATATAGATGGTGTTAGAGCTATGCCTCTCCAGTTGCTGCAATTTTTTAGGTCCCCTTTCTTTGGTATTTTTATTATTAGGCTTTCTTTCCACTCTGACGGGATCGTTTCAATTTCCCAGATTTTGGTTATTAGTGGTGAGAGTATTTCAGCGAAATATTCTGGGTCGCATTTGTAAAATTCTGCAGGCAGATTGTCGATACCTGCTGCTTTACCATTTTTTAATAGTATTATTGCATCTTTTATTTCGTTTATTGAGGGGGGTACCCGAATTTATGTATTCCGTAGGACGGTAGTAGGCGTGGCTTTGTACTCCGTCAATATTTAAATCGGTAGCTGGTTCGATGGTGCGATTTAAGATATCCTCAAAGTGTTCCTTCCATCTTTTGAGCTGTGCGTCTGTGTCCGTGAGAATCATTCCGAATTTGTCTTTAATAGGTATGTTTGAATTTAGCTTTTTCCCCGAAAGTTTTCTCGTTATATTAAAAACTGTTTTTAAGTCTCCACGACTTGCTGCCGCCTCGGCTTCGGCAGCCATAGAATTTATAAAACTGCGTTTATCGTTTCTGGCTTGTTTCTTCACTTTTTTGATAAGTTGTGATATTTCAGCTTGTAATGATAATTTTTGGAGGGGGTCTTTTTCCGTAAGTAATTTTGTATTAGTTTTACGTCGCTCCTCTACCAAATTCCAAAATTCTTGGGATAGCCATTCCTTGTGATCTTTTCTGTGGAAGTTCACTGTTTCGACAGCAGTCTCAGACAATGCGGTTTTAATTTTCGTCCATTCAGCTTCTATATTGAGATTCGGCGATTGTGTTGAAGGCATCTGCCGGTATTTATTTGAAAAATTGGACAGAAAATTACGTTTTGTATCTTCAGATTGCATTTTGTTGGTGTTAAAAGGGCGGCGTTTCGGTTCTCTGGCTGTGGATTGGCGAGTATGTCTTCGGAGCATGATTTTAAGTTCAGCTATCAGTAGAAAGTGATCTGAGGCGATGTCGGCACTACGTAGCACTCTCACGTCTTGCAGCATTTTAAAATTCTTTTTGCCAATGGAGAAATGATCTATCTGACTCTCTACTGGGATGAGTGTATTTCGTGAGCGCCATGTTATTTTGTGACAAGTTTTATGTGGGAAGAATGATCCGCCTATCGCGAGGTCGAATTTTGCACATATTTCCAGAAACAAATCTCCATTAGCATTTTTTTCACCGGGGCTGTGCCTTCCCATTATATTCGCGAATCCGACATTATTATTGCCAATGCGTGCATTTAAATCGCCCATCAATATAAGTATGTTCGACTTAGATCATCGTAGAAATTTTCTTTCATTTGTAGATCTGAGACTTCCGTCGGGGCATAACATTGGACTATGGTAATTTTTCCGATGCTGCTATTCAACTGAATCGTAATTATCCGCTCTGAGATAGCTGACCAAGATATTACGGAGTCGCGCAATTTCCTGCTGACGAAAACGCCAACGCCATGTGTATGGGGCTCTCCTTCTTTGCGTCCGGAGTATAGGAGCCGGTCTCCTTGTGAACTTGTAAAGTCACCGCTTCCATTCCAACGCATTTCGCTAATTCCGACTATGGGGATGTTTAGCCTATTGCATTCTGCCGTTAATTGCAATATATTAGTGGTAAATAAAGACATAATTTGATGTTTTTCATGAAAATATAGGTTGACAAATAATTTCCCCTCTGGGATTATACAATATTGAAAAGACGGCAATACCAGATTCATTATGTTTATGATTGAAAACAATCTTTTTGAAACGAAATAAAATAAAAATAATAAAATATGCTGTAAACTGTGTTTTAAATCTGAAATATAATGCAATTTTGTGTGTTATATGCGGCTTAAAATAATTTTAAAATTGAACTTGGACTGGCATGTGTAAACACACAAGAAAACTGCATGCCAGTCGAACATTTTTCGGCATTTTCGAGTATAATACATGTACTCAACTGGCACCAATTCACTGGCATGTGTAACTGCAGCGTATGCTGCAGTTGTTACGTAACAACTGGATATATCTATAGAGAAAAGTATGAATGTATTGGTGAAAATGGTTTGTAACTTTGCTATTGTCTTGCCAATACTGTCTGTGTTTAAACGCCTAGTTATGTTATCGAAAAAATAGTAACAAGAAAACGTTAAGTTCGGCCAGACCGAACTTTTTATACGAAAAATTTATCTTATTTATTTATTAACAATTATACTTATAGTAAATATAAGGCGGATTTTTTTGGTGAACGGAATGAAAAAGATCGATCCGCTCAGTGAACGAGATTGCCCAACACTATGTCAAATCGGATACTCAATTTATAAGTTGATGTATAAGATAATGAGATAATTCCACAAAAGATCTAAAAAATCCTGGCGGTATCAACTCAAATGGCTGATGAATACTAAATCAGTCATTTGAATTGATACCACCAGGATTTTTAGATCTTTTGTGGCATTATCTCAGGAAGTATAGACTTGGCCCCGAAAAAAGTGTACCGCCGTTAAAGGCGAGGCAATTACAACCTGCTATAAAAAATGTCATGCCGATCCGACAAGAGTAGCTAAACTGCACTTGTGCCAAAAAATTTGAAAATTCGTGTGGGAGTTGCTCTAAGGAGTGGACTGATATAGTCCATACTCGAAGCTGATCTATGTCTGGAGGGAATATTCCATTAGCTCTTTTTTTATCGTAGGGTATCATGGTAGAATAAGAAAAGGTGGCAGCAATACACAGCTGACTGGACTGGGTTGTAACGTTATTTCTATTTCGATGTACATTAGGGACATATATTTTTTGAGAAAAAAAGTATATCATTCGAAAAAAAAACCATTTCCCAGAAAGACTTCTTCATATCAATGATATGTAACTTCCTCCAAGTTCGAACGATAAGCCGCGCTGTAAATCCCCGCTTGTAGAGGCGATACAACGTTTGTTAATATGTGAGGTATTTTGTTAAAATTTAAAAAATTAAAGCCCTAATAAACACGTGCTTCTTTGATTTCTAAAACAAAACATTGAAACAGCTTTTCCTTTTTCTATGAATTTCCAGCGACGCCAAACTTTTCTGCAAGAATTCTACTTTCTGTGAGAATTTATGCATTTAGTGGAATGATGTGGAAACATAAAAATTGAAAATGTAACGAATTTTCATTCATGTTTTCCAAAATATTCAACCAAATGTGAAAAATTATTAGTTTTTTAAATTCCAATAATTTATAGACATATCCTGGCAGTAACGTTACAAACAAAAACAAATTCCTTTGTGGTTGTTGTTCGAGTTGTATTTGTTGTAGTATTTACTTTACCTTATATTTGTTCTGTTTGTTTGATAAAAAAAATTCTACAACTCTTTTTGTGTGTGAAGTTTAAATGTCACTTTTATCAATACATTGCAAAAACAAACAAATAAAAAATTAGAAAAAATAAATGAAAATTATAAAAAAATTCCGTCTATTTCCAAAAATTTTCTGATTTGTAATTTTGAAAATGTTTCTTCATCTTTCGAATTCCAAACGTTTGATAATTGCAAATAAAACGCCAATCTATTTGAAATCATTTCAAAACTTGAGGTATGTAAGACGTGAGCGAAATGTATGTATTATAGATTTTTATTCCACTATTAAAGTGTTCTTTATAATCTTGTCTTTATCTGAAGGAATCCTGTAAATTTTATTGTAACATTGAGACCCAATATTGATGTTATACCCAGAAATATACGTCACAGGAATAAATATTGGTCACCTCGCAGTAGCAACGAGAAAACGCAGAAAGTCCTCATTGAATCTGAAGACATTTTTAAGGGCAAAGATATGTTAGGTAAGTAAAAAATAGATTTGTTGCGTTTTCAATGATGAATGTTGTTTACATTCCAAGTAATCAAGAAACAATTTTTGAAAATAAATATTATCCTGTTCATCAAATTTGAAAAAAGTTGGCAGAATTATCGAATTTATTTTTGTTTCTTTCTTAAATCCGAAACAGTTTTTCTCGAGCAACTCTTGTTTTTGAGATATACATACATATGTTATCGTTATCTTTGGTTACCAAAAATTTTTTTGAACATGGGTTTGTTGAAAATATGCCGTGTGCTCGATCCAAACAGTTTTTGCTATATTCAACGCGAATGTGGAAAATATGGGGGACCCATAGAGGACTTTGCGACGTCCAGTAAAAATAAAGATATTAAATGGGGCGTAACATATATGATTATAATACCAGCAAGCAGTGGTACTTTGCCTCCAAAACAAACGGAGCGATATATAACGACCTTGTCGTTAAACGATGGAATTTAAGAAATATTCATTTTTTTAAATAACTTGTTATTCGGTACTAGCAGACCCGGTTCGCGTTGCTGGATCATCGTATTGAGGTTTAGTGAAAACTTTTTATGGACTTTATGCTTTACAATTCAAAAATTGGTATTTTCTACTTCATTTCTTCGGGTCCATTGTCAAACCGAGTTATTTATTGAGGATTGTCAACAGATTTTCTTTTCTCTTACGGGCTTTGTTTAAATTTATCGCAGCCACCGTTGTCTCGAAAATTAATTTGCAAGCCGATGCATTCATAAGTTTAGTAAATAGCGATTGAATCGCTTGAAACTAGATTCAGTAGTTTTGGAAACATAATGCATTGAAAAGAGTGGACATGGTAATCTGTTTTCAAGATATAACATATTTAAAAAAGAGGGCGTGGTCCGGTATTTTTGCTCCAAATATGTACCTATGGCCGGAGACTCAACCCCATTTTCTCCAAAATTAATTCTGAAACCGATATATATCATATGTTTGGCATATACATACGCATAGAGTTCAAACGAAAGGCAAGGCGTAGGGAAGGTACCGGGCCTCCTCCAAATTCATAAAATATAT